>NC_138552.1:243008490-243200990 GCF_964273705.1 Natrix helvetica
TAAAAGCCACACATAAATGATAAAGACTTCTGTCTGCTATTCAAGTTCTCTGATATTTCCTCTATTACATCTGAAAAATCAAACTTTGTATATTTACAAATATGTCTGACTAATTAAAAGCATCATCATTATATATATTTTTTCCCCAGAATGAGCATTTAACTTATTTTATGCTCCCTTTTGAATGCTGGTCATTATTCAGAATGCTGGTTATTATTCAGAATGTGGAAAATATTGGAGATGTTTACAGAAACTATAGTTTAAAAAAAAAAATCTTCTAGACTCCGGTCGCTACAATATATTGCCTGTATAGAACAACTGATAATTGCAGCATTTAGTTGGATATATTATTTAATCAGTTTTGCATATTTTCTTTTCTAACATTTACAAATAAATTATGATTTCTGTTTAAATAGCAGTGGCTTATTTATAGCCATAACCTAATGAGTATGAGTGTGTGCAATCAAAAAATTAATCCAATTGTAATTGCTTTAAATTATAGCAGAATGAATGATGCACCTGTCCTGCTGCTTTTACTAAGTGCCCTGGTTTCATATAAAGTACAGCACTGAAGCCTTTTAGCATTCAGCTAAGGTACTGGTTCCACTTGCTTGAGCACAAGCTGCAACCTGTGATGTTAGAATTCAGCTCTATACCCTTGCTGTCACTACTGGTTCTTGTGTAGTCAAGTTCCTATTTCAAGCAAAGCTACTCTTTGCTCAGTTAAGTGAGCGTCAGTCATAGGGAGTTAGCCTGGGGTAGTTCAGCTTTTCCATGTTACACCTGAATGAGATATTGACAAGACATTGCCTGCTAAACACAGTCAAGAAGTGCAAGATGGAAAAAAATAGGGATTGACAGAATAATTTTGGAAATGAAACACACACTTCCAATACATATTCAGAACACTTAGGCTATTTTCACATTACAGTTTCAATGGCAAAAATCCCTGTGAAACCCCCCCCCCCTTTTTTTTTTTAATGTCATCAGTACACAGCACACAAGAAAAATCTTGCAGCTAAGAATATGATTTGAACTTGACTTCAAAGGAAAGAATAGAGATGACTGGGGTAGGAGAAAAAAAGTAAATTAGTTAATATTCATAGCAGTGATATATATTCAAATTTCCCATCTGTAAGTATATAAAAGCTGAAAAATATGGATTGAGGGGTAGATGCAGATGTAAAACATTTACTGTGGTAACAAGACAGTTTCAATGTGTTAGACTGTCGTCCTATAGTATATTTCCTTACAACGTATCAAAACTAAACAAATATTAAAAATGAACTCTTCCTTCTCAGTTTCATGTTCGAAGAAAACCTCAGTCTATGTTCTCCAACTACCATTCAGCTCTCATGGTTTAATTTTTTCTTCTTTTAGTTTAATATTTTCTCCACCTCACTTTTCAGCAAGTCTGAGTTTAAGAACATTGTAATGTGAGGCTTGATTTAAGATCGGAAGCCTATGCAGTCTAGCATTTTGCTTGCAGAATATCCCCTGAATGCCTGTGGAAGGCCCACAAGCAAGATGTGAGTGAAGTAGAATCCTTTGAGCTCATATCTGCTAACAGTCAATATTGAAAGCCACACTTGTTTGTACATCAACCTAACCTGAAGTTTTGTTTTAACCACTATTTGTTAAAAAGCCATAGTGAGTGGTTCATACAATGCTGACATATTAACCCTGTTGGTTCAAGATCACACAAGACCAAATATTAAATAAATCATATTCTACTCTAGCATATAGTGTCAACTTCTTTCTGATCCTGAAGATAATATATTATGATCTTTAGTTATCCCACTAATGAATGAATTATTTTTTTCAGTGCCCATACCTGTCAATTTACTTAACAATCTGGGATATAACAAAATCAATTCTTTGGCTCGAGAGTCATCTGTGAGATTTTAAATTATGACAATTTTCAGTTGCTAGACAAAATATATATTTGCTAGTTTCTACCTAGAAATGGCACCAGGTTTGTTATAGGGGAATATCCTCCCAAAGTTTCTGTTTAAGGCAATACACTGCTAAGAGCCGTAGCGGCACAGTGGTTAGAATGCAGTGCTGCAGGCTACTTCTGCTGACTGCCGGCTACCAGCAATTTGACAGTTCGAGTCTCACTGGCTCACGATTGATTCATTTTTCCATCCTTCCAAGGTCAGTAAAATGTGGATCCAGATTGTTGGGGGCTATATGTTGATTCTGTAAACCACTTAGGGACGGCTGTAAAGCACTGTGAAGTGGTATATAAGTCTAAGTGTTAGTTCTTACAAGGCTTGTAATTTGCAAATTATTTTTGCAAAGGATAGATAGATAGATAGATAGATAGATAGATAGATAGATAGATAGATAGATAGATAGATAGATAGATAGATAGATGATAGATATTTTCAAAGGCTTGTAATAGTGTAATACATTTTTCTCTGTGGTCTGTATATTCGGGAAAATATCTATTGCTCTCCCAGAGAAGTTTATGAAATACATTTCTGGTTCTGTTCTTAAACAGCAGGCCTTCTTTATTGCTGCTATATGTTCCAAAGTCTCTTCCTTTGCAGGATTAATTTATGAGAAAGGGAAGGCTGGCACAAGGTAAGCTGGCAGTTAGCTGCTTTGGGTGTATCAGTGTTATGAATGTACTCACCAAGAGTTCTTTCAGGGAGTTCAGAAAAAAATCCTGGTGCCAATTATGAGGTGATCAGAATGAGTCATTCACTATAATGATGAGCAAGCCTAATACAGTGGAATATATAAATGAAGTATTTCTGTTTTACGATGCCAAAGTGCTTTTTGGAATGTAGAACAGTTTGGATTCAAGGCTAGCTTCCTCAGAAGTGCAACTTGCTTTATGAAGAACTTGCTGTATTTTTCACAGTATTGTAGAGATTTTTTACCAAGCCTTAAAAAGCATTGGTATCTGTGACCCTCGTATACTTTTTTCCTGGAACTTTTATCTAGACATATAATTGGATGATGCCACATATATTTATCGCTTCTCATAGATAAGCATAATTCACAATTCCCTTTTAAATGTTCTGTAACCCTCTTCTCTAAGGCGAATATGTCCTCATGTGTAAAAAGCAGATCTGTCATAAACCATTTAGTAAAAAAGAATGAGCTGGAATTTAGAAAACATTGCTTTTGTTTTTACAGAAACCTAAAATAGTGTTTAACATGTATTTCCCCCCTCATCTCCTTACTCATAAATATTTAACATGAAATATAATCTTATATTCTGCTGTTTTATTACCTTTACTTTTTGTAAAAGGGTTCTTTCTTGTTGGAATAACCCTATTATAGAGCTAACGTTCATAATTTCTGTGAAAGTCTACAAAATTGAGAATGTTCATTGTTTCTTTCCAATTAAGAATCTTCCCCAGTTTTAAACCAGTTTATTTCTCAACGGCCTTATTTATCTTAATGCAACCTCTATTCCTATTTTAATCATGGTTAATAGCCAATATTGCTATTCTGAAAGTTGTTTGAACCCCTAATTCAGTCTTTGATTAATATTGATCTTGATGAAGCTATTCATTTGGCATAGATATTATTTTAAGAGACAGAGCACAGGATGTCAACATCATTCCTGTTACTTTAACCATGTTAAGATTTGTATTAAGGGAAGTTTAGTAATGTACATTTCTGATGATAGGGCAGCTGTAAATGATCCCTTCATTTAAAGCACTTTGCAGAAAAGTTAGATCATCACTGAACTATTCCTCCTAGTTTATTCTTCCAAGTCAGCGTACACAGTTTTGACAGATAAGCAATCTTCATGCAACTGAAGCATAAAATGAAGGATGCATATTTTAAGTGAAGCACCTGAGGGCCCAACAGTCTTACTAATGTTTTATTATAGGGGCCTACACGATGTGCTATTTTCTTAAGTTTTCTTCTTCTTTGAAAAAAAAAACACACTATGTTCTTATGAGTTCATTCCTGCAGAGTATCTAGAAGCATCCTTGGGTTTACTTGTGGTAGACCTGCATGATTTGGCATGCTTCAGCCTAATTTTACTATCTCTCTACAACCTTCATTATCAGGGTAAAGCAAAGGCAGTAAATATAAGTGTATAGGTAGAAGATATGCTATAAAGTCATTCAAAATAATTGAAAAATATGATGTTTTATTTCTGATTGGAAATATGTATTCAAAAGAAAAAAATAAAGTGTTACGGATCCAGAATGTCATGGATTTTCCCCCAGGGTCATTTCTAGGTGCAAATTCAGAGGAGGAAGATGAGTTTGAGTCTGCAGAGGAAAGTGTGGAGCTGAGTAATTGATCAGGATCAGGCCTCAGAGAATGCTAGCCTGATGGAGCAGCCTCAGCTAGTTTGATCAGATGAACGACAAGCTGAGGGAGGCAAATGGCAGCAAGTTGGCCAGGAGGCTCCAGGCAAGGACTGGAAGCAGCTGCTGCCCTTTGGCAATGAGGAGGAGATGGAGTCCACATCTTCTCCTGATCCAAGGGCAGAGGGGAGACAGGCACAATGCCGGTCAGCTAGACTACTCATGAGGTGGCAAATTCATGAAAGGCTGCATTGGCATTGCCTACTTAACCCTGCCCTGAGGACTTGAGTGTTGCTGGAGCGTCGTGCCCAGTTCTGTGCCATATATCCTGGCCTGTTTGACTTCTGACTTGGTTTTCTGGACTTCATGTATTCCTGTAAGACTTGGTTATCCCGTGACTCTTGCTGTACTGAGTTTGGAATCTGGACCAGCACAATAGGGATTCTTTCCGAGAGCCAGTTTGGGGGTTTGAATAAACACCTATAGAACTCTTGCCATACATTCATGTTTGTGCAGGGAGCAGGGGCAGCACACAGAATAACTGCTTTTTCCTATCCCACAGTAGTTGTATTTTGACACCAAGAATAGCTTCTGTCCATACTCCTTTTCCAAATAATTTGGAGAATAATTCTGAATGGGGTAACTTAATGGAGGTGACTTTCTTTACATAAGCATACTGAATTGGTTGCCCATTGTTTTATACAGGGGTGTTGTTCTGTCACCCCATGTATGTAACCTACACATTTAATACTATTTCAACTACCATACTAACCTAACTTAGCTATTTTGAGATCAGCTGTAGTAGGTCAACTATGAAGCGATAACAGAGTATATGTAGTTTTTATTCTGGTAACGATTCTGATACACGGACAACAAAAAGTTCTATGTTACAATTAGCAATGTGAGGAAAAAATACCCGACTATTTCTTATATTGAATTTGACTAATAAAGAGAAAACTGTAAAACAGGAATGTAAGTTTTTCCCCATTTTGAGAAGTCACCAAATCTTGTTCTCATCAGCATGGCATGTGTATTTCCATTGAAAATACATTATTTGTTTCCCTACCAATTCCCATAATACTTCATTTCTGCTACATACTATTCTACTCAATTCTAACATCTTTAATCCTTATATTCATAATCAGGGGCCCTCAGAAATTGGCTATTTTATCCTAACCATGTTTTCATCCTTTTTTGTAAATCTAGTTCTTTTGTGAAAATAATGATTCCGACCAAGATGCTATTTCAGGATTGCAGTTGTGAGTCATTGCCATTCTGCTTTCTATAATGAATATAATTTCTACTTGAAAGAGAGAAAGGAGAGAGGGAGAGGGAGAGGGAGAGGAAAAGAAAGAGGGAGGGAGGGAGAGATATTCATGTACATATTACTATCCTGTACTTATTTATTGTTAGTTAAATTACAACTGTTTGAGGTAATCATGCCTACTAATGCTTCATAAAAGATTTCAAATTAATGCCTCACTCCAAATGCAACTTTTCAAAACATCATGCTGACTACCTAATCATGTTTTCTATAGTTTTAGACAGCCTGCATAATTTATTTGGGCTGTTAACATGAGTGAATATATTGACATATAATATGTGTCTTTCTAGGCTAAGCATGACAGAGAAAAAGTTGACCAATTCCTTTGGGAAAATAACATATTTTGTCAGCACACACTGACAAAAGCACAAAAAGAAATGCTTAGCTTGCATTACTGTGCAAGCTTTCTTGTGAGTAAGTCCCACTGAACTAAATGGACTTGAGCAAAACCTGCTATTGGAATTGCTTTGCATGACAATATTTATGGATTATATGAAATGAGTTGGCAAGAGTGGAGAGGAAATAACTTAAATCAGGATTAAAAGCTGTTAGTGAAAAAGTGATTGGTGGTTTTATAGAGCATGAGAGGAAGTTAAGTACAGGCCTGGGGCTGCCCATTCCCTAAAGCTGTTGAATTGGACCAGTAAGGATGTTCCTAGCTTGATATTACTAATGTAAAAGGAAAAAATGGGGGGGGGGGGGGACCAAGAGTTCAGAAAAATATATTCTTGAGTTCAGTTTACACTACTTCTGATATTTTTAGGACTTAGTGATAATCTTTAAAGGCTTTCTTCTATGCTCAGTTTTTTTAAAGAAAAAAAAGGCTGTTACTGAATGTTTTATTTCTTTGTTTAAAGCAGTAGTATGCAGTTAGTCATTTAGCCATCCCTGCAATGCATTAGAATAGCTACCAAAGTTTTAGACAATTTGGATTATATATGTGGAAATGAGTAGCTGCTAAAAAGATCGTGTGATGTTCTTTATGACAATATTTAGTGCATGAAACTTATTTAAAGATTTAATGAATCAAGTCACTGTTCTTCAATCTATTTCTGAAGTTTTATATAATAAACTATGTCATTTACTTTGAGTAAGACAAAAAAAATCCTTTGCTGAAATCCTTTTCTTCTAGGAACAAATGGTTTTTCAGTGTATCCTCTTTAACTAAGTACAATTATAAATAACGAACAAGTTATTTTGGTTCCTAAATCTGCCACCTCATAGCCATTTTTCAACATTTCCCAGCTTATGATCCAAACATGGATCTTTAGCGCAGAGGAGCCTTTAGAATGACATGAGACATACCATAAGAGGTTCTAGATAAAAGCAACGATAACACAAAGTTGTACAAATGCTTATATGTCTAGAAGATCATTTTACTGCCAGCACAGCATAAGCCATTTTATCTATTCCCAACTTTTTAATCCATTCCAGTTACTGAGTTTTTGGATCTTAAGTTCCAACCACTCCTGTTTTTGTAGCTAACTAAAACATGTGGCATAATGTGGAGTGTTGTGGTTTGTTGCTATGATGACAGTGTCAACTTAACTGCAGCTGACAAACAGTTTTTAAATAGAACATTTCAATTCATTATAGTATTCTCCATCTGTTTCTTCCCCCTACCTCTTTACTTATGTAAAACATTGGAAAAATGTTAACACAATGAGTTACGTTACATATAAAGTCTCTAACAATAATAGGTAAGTAAGGTATTTTTAGGGATCATTTTGGCAAAAAAACCAACAACCCACATTCTTTCAGAAACAGAAAAACATATATATTTATTAGGACGTATTGAGAGATTGGAATAACAAAGTATGTATGCCTAAAATGTTTCCTGTTGCATTGTTTCCATCTGGTGTTGCATTTGCTCTATTCCTTTAAGGGCTATGCCTACACATAAGAACCAAAAATGCTATGTATATTGTGAGAAGTCAGTGAAAAGATATTTATGAACTTCAGATCAGTTCTAATAACTATAATATGCCTTACACTTGGTCAAGCAGTCTTTAATTATTTTGTCACGACTTGGCACAATGAAACAGAAAAGAGATGTTGCTTAAAAACTGGGCTTTTTATTCATACCTATTTGGAAGTAGGCTCACTCAACTCAGTAGAATTACTTCTGAATAAACATGCATACAACTACATCAAAATTAGTGTGTTTATATTTTTATATACTGTTACAGATAGCCAGTGTGATGAAGTAATTCTTCATCAGGAGCAGAGAGACAATCCTAGCTGGGTGATTTTGAGCCAGTTGTATTCTCTCACCCTTAAGCTAGGAAGTGAAAAAACATTTGACTACCAACCTACACTGGACCAGCATGGTAGATTAAAGTCCATAACAACCCAATGACAAAGCCTTCATTCTGTAATGGATTGATTTGGGATGGTAATGATGGTGGTGGTGGTGGTGACAGTGACATACAGTTGCAACCTGGAACTTTAGAAACGTTCAGCTTGCATTACAGTTTTAATGCAATTATATTGAAATTCCCTGATGAAACTTAACAATACAGCAGTGGTGGGTTCCGGATCCTGTTACAACTGGTATGGTGCAACGGGCCCCGGTGTCCACCACATGAATGCATGTAGTGTGCACGCATGCACACAGTGTGCGCATGCATGCAGTGCGCACATGCATCCTTTCCTCTTGCAACGCCTCCACGAGCCACTGCAATGCTCCAGCTGCTTGGCAGAGTGTTGTGCAGGTGCCGTATGCGCCGTGCACATGCGTGGAAGCACCAAAGAGCTCAAATACAGGTAAGGAGGATGGGCGGGCAGGTGGGCCATCCGGAGCACCATACCGGAACGGTACCTGGTGCTCCCAGCAGGCATCCGTATGCCGGAACCGGGGCGTACCGCCTGCAACCCACCACTGCAATACGGGCTGTTAACCTACTTGATTTATTTCTGTTTACCAGGCTATACAATGAACTACATTTCCCTCCATATTAATTCCATGTTTGGTATTCAGATTTCATGTACATCAGCATATACTGCTTGCATGTTTGCAGACTGAATTTGACAATAAAACATGGTCAGTTGTAGACCCTCCTACATCAGTGATATGAGCATACATATGGATAACTTTACAAATTAAAGGATTATCCACAGACTCTATTTGCTATTATCCTGTCTGACTACATTGTACACAAGTATGGTCCTTGCTATATCCTTCCTGAAAATGGAAGTAGTGTTGCTCCTTCCCTCCACTTCCACACCCATGTTCTGAATAATGAACGGTATGATATTCTGACTAAAATGGTCCAATTCCAGTCTGTTTAAACTTACTGGTTTCAATTTGTAATTGATTTATTTAAGATTTCATTGTAGTAAGTTTCCCATGTTCATGCTTTCTTTTTTTAATAATATTTTTTTTAATGTTTTATTTTCAAAACATATACAACACATCCTTCTTTACATACTGCAGAAAGTGTATCAGTTGGTTACAAAAAGGCTTTCGTGCATCTCTTCCACAGTCAACAAACATAATTCATATTAACTTAAGTATTTTAACTCAGATATTTATACATGTTACCATCATCAAACCTCCATTTTCATTTGACTATAATTGTTTAAGCGTCCTTCATCATAAAATATACCAAGATTTAATACATAACCACATGCTAGCATTTCATTTACTATTTCTAAAATCCTCAAATAACACTGAATCCTTATGTCCTATTCTAGCTAAACATCCATAATATTTAATAACAAAGTTTTCTAATCCTTCTTCTAATCACTGTTTACAATTTACATCCAGTTTCCTTATGTTGTACCCATACCTGTATATACGTTGTTATCATTATTCCTCCTTTATTTAACTATATCCTGTATCATAACATTTCCCCCCTAATAATCAAGACTTAACTGTATCTAACTTAGTTCTTTTTAATTAACCTTTATATATAATCCAAAAGGATTTCTAATCTTCCTGTCATGAGTACCATTCAATATTCATATCCCATTATTACTTATCATAACACTACACATGTATACATTATTATCATTATCAATTATTTATTTAACTATATCTATTGTCACTAAATTTCACTAAGTTTAACTAGTTTTAAATTATACTCTTCCATCTATCAACCTGTATCTTTCCAGTAGCAAAACAGTCTCATATCTTCTGCCATTTGTGGTGTTAGTCCTCTAATCATCTCCTTAATCATCTTTGTATGGACTCCTCTTAACAACTCCTTGCTTATAAAATCTCTCATGCAATTTCGATGCCCTTCTTCTGTTTCCTTAATCATCTTATCTTTGATTGTCAGTAGTGTTATCAATATATTGCTAATAAAATTTATCTCTTTAAATCTATAAATTCTTTTGTTTTTTCTTCTGTATCTTGCCATCTGGGGTAGATTTCCCCTACATTTAATTCATGTTTCAGTATTCCACTCTTTCCATTTTCAGAGACAAACCAATCACCATAAATATCAACAATTTTAATTTCTTTATATTCATTTTCCTCTTTGACTTGTAGGATTTTAACCACACTTTTTCCACTTGATAAACATCTTCAACTTCTTCATCATATTTTGCTGTTAGATGCACTAAGTCTTCCAACTTCTTCTCTTTCCTCTCATGTGTGTTTGATAATTTCTGTATTTCTGAGAATATCTTTTGCAGACTTAAAACTTCTTTCTGCTGTTGAAATTGTGCCATTATCTCCAGCTAACAAATATTGCTGCTCTAGCTTAGAAGGTTTTAACAAGATTAAGCATAGATTCACAATAAGGTTTTTTTTCATTTTTCTCTGATTAAAGATCTACTTCAAAGGGACATCTGCATGCTTTTCTTTGGGGACTTTGTGATGTCCCTGAGATCAGCAAGACATATTCTTCCTGTTCACCCTCTCTGCGGGACAGTTTAGGTCCATTTGAACCACCCAGCGGCAAAAGTATCTACTGCGATCTCAGAGTATTGAGACCGTACGTCGTCTCGTCGCAACATTGGCACCTCCTCCTCCCTGTTCATGCTTTCTTATGTTACCTCTTTCCTCTTTATTTGCTTACACAGAATAGACAGAATCTATTACTACTCTCACCCTAATTGAGTGCTTACTTTTTCCTGAGAAACTGCTACTTCACAATAGCCCCCCAAAATAGCTTCTCTCCATAGCCATCATCTCTGACATCTGGATTTTGGAAATCTTAGGGAATGCAAACATAAACAACTTTCTTTAAATGTATTCAAAACAGAAAACCATTCAAAGAAGTTATGGGCAATTATATTACAGAGAATTAAAAGAATATTCAAATGGATACAAAGATTACAAAGAAATTGAATGGATTCTTTGCATCTGTCTTTACTACAGAAGATCTAAGAAAAAAATAATTGAACTTGTGCTGATTTTTTTTCAGGAATAAAAAAAAATAATTACTCTCTGTCCAAATTAAGTCACAAGGTTGTTGCAGGGAAAATAGGAGGACGAATGAGTATTAGGTATGCTTGCCACCTTGAATTATTTTTAAAAATAATAAAGGTGTGATTTAAAAAATCTAAGTAGAAAGATGTTTCAAGATAAATATCATGAGATCTTAAAGGTTTACATATTACAAGTTCCTAGAAGTGTCTATTTTAGAGTTCATAAAAAACTGAAACGTGAAATTGTTTATGTTCTAGCAATTACATGTCTCTGAAATTGGATTTAGTGCCAGAAGCCTGGAAAATATCCCACGTGATATCAGTTTTTAAAATGGAATAAAAAGCGAGATCCAGGAAATTATATATTGTACCATTTGTATATTTGGAAATCAAAGAAAAAAAAACAAGCATAGAGAAGAACAAGCATTGCTAAATGAAAAGCAATATGAATTCTTTAAAAATAAATCCTACCTCACCAGGTAAGATTCAGGAATTTTTACTCAAATAGCTTTTGAGAGAGAGTATTTTCAAAGCCCCTTATCACATTCAATGGCCATGTATTTTTGTGGCGTGTATTTCTATGAATTAGTAACTAAGTTAAGCAACAGAAAGCAAAATAGAAGCAGGAGGTCGAAGTGGTTTCAAAGATCTTTATTGAGACTAGCAACTTTTAATTTGTTTCTAAATGATCTTGGTTTAGTAGTAATCTGTGATCTGGGCAAGAATGAAGATAAAAATCACAGAAAACTTCAGCTGGATCTCTCTGAATTGGGTAAATGGTCAACCAAATGACAAGTGTGGTTTAGTTATAAGTAAATGTAAACCTTTAACTTCATACATATTCTGATGTGATGAGGATAAAGAACACAATAGATCAACAAAGATGTCAACTCAATACATGACAGTTGTAACAAAGGATTATTCCATGCTAAGGATCATTGGGAAGGGATTTAAAATGAAGATACTTTTTAAACTCAGGGCCATTGAATGAAGTTGATTAGAAGACAATTTAGAAAAGGCAAGAGCACATAACATATAATTAATGGTGGAATTCATTACCTAAAACATAGTGATCCCACTAACTTGGATGGGTTAATTTTTTAATAATAATTTTATTAATAATTACAATTATGATAAAAAATAATATGTACTAAAAAGTATAAAAAATAGGAGTTTGGAAAAGGAAAAGGAAATAGAAAAAATAGAAAAGAAAGAAAAAATAAGAATATAGCCAAGAAAAAGAAATATATAATGAAATAACTATCACCACATGGGTCAAGCCAAATTAGAAGGCAGGAGGAATGTGCCTAAGTGTATAAACAGTTCCTTAAGGGTATATTTCTAGGAACCTATATATAGTATATAGTAGTTCTAGCTGCAGCATGTATATTTGTATTTGCATGTGTTTTAGGAAGATATACCAGCACAGGTAGTCCTTGACTTACAACCATTCATTTGCTGACTGTCTAGAGCAAAAAAGGTCATAAAAATCAGACATGACTCACTTTTAACAACTGTGTTGCATAGCAATGGAAATTCTGGTCTTAATTGTAGCCGTAAGTTGACAAATAACTGTACTTTCCATAGAGATAATATAAAATTCCTGGAAGCAATATCTAAGCATCCTGTAAATGAAATGGTGGCATGTTTGCTGTGAAAATTCATTTGCAGATTGAGATTGACAACATTATCTTACAGTCCTCCAAATAAAATATTGTAAATCTATGTTCAGTCATGATTCAATCATTTAAATGTCTATTTTAATACAGAAATATCATACAGAAAGTTCCTGAGTTTAATGTGAACTACTTCAGTGGTGGGATTCAATTTTTTTTACAACGGTTCTGTGGGCGAAGCTTGGTGGGCATGTCAGGGGAAGGATATGGTAAAATCTCCATTCCCTCTCAATCAGCTGGGACTCAGGAGGCAGAGAACAGATGGAGGCAGGGCCAGTCAGAGGTGGTATTTACTGGTTCTCCAAAATACTCAAAATGTCTGCTACCGGTTCTCCAGAACTGGTCAGAACCTGCTGAATACCACCTCTGATCTACTTATTTTAAGTATGATTAAGTCTGTAATTTTAAGCTAGAATTCTACGCCATTTGATTGGCAGTACATCTTGTAAATAATAGCTTTTATATTTCCAACCAAAGTGAAAAGGACTATACAGCAAATATTTTCAAGATGTGATTCTAGTAATGTCACAACCTACTTAGTTGGAACAACAAACGTAAACACCAATGTTTCACAATGTATAACCAGGATATGAATTTATAGCACATGCTGATTTAATATTTTACTTTATTTTTATGCATGCTGGAGAAAACTTCAAGATGCCTGGTGCTATAGATGTGCAAATTATTGTTTGTTAATTGTGCTTCACTGCACAGCCTCTTACAAAACTGTCATTGCAGCTGTTGCTAGGATTGGTTGCTTGAATGAACTATGAATCTATAACATTTCATTCATCATCCTTTCCTGTACATTCTGAACCCAGCTGGCTAGCATTCCCATTACTAACTTTTAATAAATCACATCATATTTGATGTTCTAATTGTAACTTTACTTGTAAAAATTGGTATGTTTTTAAATTAAAAACATTGTGAGATATCTTGCATATTACTGTAGTGACACTGTTTTGCTGCTAGCCTATTTAGTCACTGAATTAAAGCTAAATTAAAAAGTGTAGGGAAACCTAGTAATGCCATGAGATTTATTGCTTTCCACCGAAGAGACTGAGAACTTTTAAAGATAGCTTCTTTATCACAATTAGAGGTGTGAATATTTGTACAGATTGCTATCAGGACAGTGTTAGTAGATGTTTTTGAAAAATCTTCTTTAAAAAATTCAGTGAAATTCAGCATAGTTAATTTCATGCATATATATATATATATATATATATATATATATATATATATATATATATATATATATATATATATATATATATATATATATATATATATATATATATATATATATATATATATATATATATATATATATATATATATTCGTAGATTTTCACGGGTGTAGGTATGCTGGTTTTGTTGTATTCGGGTCTTTTCCCGTGTAAGGTTGAGATTGTCTTTGCAACGTTTCGGCAGGATCACACCTGCCATCTTCAAGCTGTGGGTTCCCATTTTAAGCCCACAGCTTGAAGATGGCAGGTGTGATCCTGCCGAAACGTTGCAGAGACAATAGCGCTTTTGGACATATTTCTTGCCAGTTGTGCAAGTTCCCTTCTTTCTCTTTTAGAAGGGACTTCAGGAGAAGGAAAAGTAAATTTATTATGTATGTTTATCCTGTTTTCAGAGTGTTGTTGTTCCAGTGGACGTTTCTGTCTAATAAACAAGACAAAATAAATACATTTTTATTGTAAACCACCCATAGTCACTTAGGATAGTGTAGAATAAATAAGCTTTATAGAAGGCAGGGAGTTCCTTGAGATATAAAATCAGAATTCAGGTTTTAAAGTATTTTCCAAGAAAATGATGTTTTTAAAAATGATTTCTTCAGACTAACAATTTGCAAAAAAAGAAACAATCACCCTTTAAAAATCCACAATGTGATATAACCAACTATATTTTATAAAACTGACTGATAAAAAACTATTCAATGAGATGTTGATACAATCATTTCATTTATATCTTATTACGATAGTCGCAAAAAAAGAAAGCAAGAGTTCAGCAAAAAATAATAATAATACTATAATACATTTAGTCTTGGGTCATCTAGAAAGTCTGGATTTCCATAAAGTTTATCTTTGATTTGAGAAATACAAGGCAGTAACGTATACCAGATTAAAATGAAAAGATTGAAGTCACCTGTTTGCCTAAATATACTTCATTCATTGTAGCAAACTGTTCAACTGTGTATAGGTCTTTTTTAAACAAGGAAAAGATTACTGATTTATTCCCTCACTTCTCCTCTGAACCAGGCCTCTTAGGTAGGGTAGATGTCAAAGATGTATCAAGGTTGGGGTTTTAGAACTGAAACCTAAACCAGATAAATTAATGTTTCATATTCTGGTAAAAGATTAATTGAACATGTTTAGGATGACTAGCTTGGAATAATTAAGCACCAGTGAAAGAGGGTCGCTCTTTTCTGCAGCCCTGGCTTTACTTTTACAGAACGAGTGCTTTTTACAACTAACAAAAATTATTAAAAAGTATAAGCTTTTGTGAGCTGCAGCTCACAAAAGCTTATGCCTTTTAATAAAATCTGTTCAGCAGAAAAAGTGCTACTAGATTCCTTCTGTGGGAGACTTACATTGCTCTCCTACAGTGATAAGTGCTTTAAGCCTGGTAGAGCTAGCTTAGTAATTTCCATTTTAGCAAAGTAGAGTATAAAATATGATGTGAAACTTTAAGAACTACAGTCTCAGGATCGAACTGCCTCTGCTAAGTATGTGGATACGCAACAAATAGACAACTCTGAACAATTCTTTCTAAAATGTATTTTTTAAAATACTTACCTGATTTTCTATTCTTTAATATTAAAAACATGTATTGCATATAAGTTAAGGATCCAAATTAAATGTATGTTTGCTTAAGGAGTTAAATCTGCCTCTCCCAACTCAAAGATGAAAAGATAAACCTGTGGGCTAGCTACATTTCAGACTAAAAAGAGGACACGATTTGGTGAAATGCTTGCTAATGAAAGATTGTTATATTGAAACATGTAATGGAGAAACTGGCATTAAAACTCTTCAGACTAATAATTAGTCTTTATTGTACCAATGGTTTTTTTTAAAATAATGGAGGACCATATAATTGCTTAAGGCCAAACCTGAACCCATTTACATGACTGTGCATGCACAGCAGAGGCCTGAATGCCAGCTGGCCAACGGGAGGTGGGGCATCCCAACACTGGCAGCACGGCAAGAAGTAAGATCTTTTTCTTTCATGAGCTTCTGTTTTGTCATTTGCAGGGAAACAGAAGCTCACAAAAGAAGCGCCATTGAGATTTGACCTGGGACGATGGTGTGGGTGCCAGCAGACAGGGCTCTGCATGCCACCTCTGGCATGCGTGCCACAGGTTCACCATCACAGTTCTAGTGACTTGTCCTGTCAAAGTTAGTGGAGGTTCTTTGGTTAGACTATTTACTGTTAGCTTGTTTGGCAGTTCCTTATTGGGGTATTGATCAGTTCAGAAAGCACCAAGTATTCTACATATTTTATTATTATGCCCAGATCATATGTCTTTTATATAAACAGTTTAATTTAATTAAGTCTGTGTCTAACATGGGTTAAGACAAAATGCGTTTTTAACCTTCAGCTTAAGGAAATGCTGTTGAAGTGCAGTGCAACCATTTTAAAAACATATATTTTTGGTACTGGTACTGTTATTGAATAAAATGAGAGTTTATAGGGGTTCAAAAGCAAGGGTAGAAGGGAAACATCAAGAAAAGCAGAAGAGACAAAAGTTTATCCCCATATTTTATTTGTATAAATGTGTGTCTGTGTCACAAAATGATAGTTAATATAATAACAGTTTTATTGCATCACATAGATATGCTGCATTAAAATATCCACCCCAGTTTATAAAAAAACATCCTTATGATTGTCATCTGAAATGACTCAGGACTATGACAGAATAATGACAGTTTTGGAAGAACTGATTTATTTTGGATAATGTTAAGATATCACACGTGAACCAAGAAATTGTACGATGGGCAGCTTATTTTCACAGGGTGCAGCTTGTGATAAAAGTATAAATGTCTGTCTTGTATCGAACTTCAAACCAGGTCATAGCAGGAAATCTCAGTTCTCCAGACACTTATGTCCCTTGTTCAACAACTGTCTTAGCTTGGAAAAAGACTTTCAGACATGATTCAATTAGATGAGAAATTATTTCAGGCAAGAATGAAAGCTTATGTTTAATAGATGATATGCATTTTGCACTGCAAATAAGTCAATGTCTTTATGTAGTTCTATGCTTAAATTTCAGGTTTTTTTCCCTCCTCCTCTTCTGTTTTAACAGATAATAGGCCCTTCACTTGGTTTAACTGACCACTTCCTTATAAGGAATTAGGCAGATAGAATCTGGGAAGAAGAAAGAGGGGGTTAGCTGATGAGGGAAGTATCATCTGGACAGCTGGACAAAACAAAAGAATGCAAGAAAAACAAAACAATTGGTTGATTGATTATTTTACAAATCCACATGTCTAACAATAGTGTCATTTTTTGCCACATATTTATTCCCCCCTCCCCCAATATATGCCTTTTGTTTTGTTTTTGCAATAACTACTCTGTTTCCTAAAATAACTCTTTTGGGGGGGGGAACTCAAGTTAACCCCAGTTATTGTGATGGAATGTGTTTGTGAAGAGGGAGGTGATGTGATGGATTACAGTAATGCAGTAGGTTCCCAGAAGTAAGGGAGCACACTCTGGGGTAGGGGTGAGATAGCAAGTCTAGAGCTGGATCTTGGGAAGAGGAAGAGATTGGTTGATGTCACACCTAGCCCAAGAACAATGTGAAACAATCCAGGCAAAATTCTTTATTTGCACATACCATATAAACAGAAACTTGCGAGATTAAACCTATACTTCCCTAACTTAATGGGTATACTCTGGGAGATTCCAGAGAGTGGCTCTCCTAAATCTCTTCCTCTTCAGATTTCATTATTTCAAATGAAAGAGCAAATTCTCAAGGTTCAGTAAAACATTTGAAGTGAATGAGGTCTATCCTGCTTTCAGAGGCATTGTGGCTTTTGCTAGTTGGGACAATTTGTTCGTACTGAGAAGAAATTAGTTATTGCTTATTTTACATTCACCTGTTCTGTCTTCTCTGCCTTTTATCACTTTTTCTTCTAGCTCATTAATGCTGATAAAAAGATACTGAAGTGTTAATTTAGGAATGCCCCAGGAATTTTTGACCTTTTTGGCAATGAAACAGCAGGTTATAATAATGATGATGTAGTAGTTATATTTAGATTTATAATGGCTTTGATCTGTAGATGTGCCAGAAGATAGAAGGTGACATTCCAGCCTCTTCCTCCTCTGGCAAACCTATCTACATCAGCTCCTCCCAAAAAACCTCTCTTGAGGTCAGGAAATTACCATGACTAGTATGAGCAGGGGTCTTGCTAAAAATAAGACAAAGGAAACTTTATCAGTGGAAAGTATAAAATTGATTTTAAGTTTCATGTAATATTTCATGTACCATAGAAAAGAAAAAACTTGTGGAGAAGTACAAACCAAAATCCTCTTTGGGTTCTTGGAATTCATTGCATACTTCAGTCTAGATTAGCCTGGGAAGACCAAATGCATTTATTTTAACCAAAATACCCCTTCTTTTTTAGTAGCTAAGGTACAAAGTGGCAAGTTTTAAAACAAAAAAATGTTTTCTTACTCCTTCACATAAATTATGCAGATTTTTCTTTGTAGCAAATGTAGTAATGTTCAAGATCCATAGATTTCAACATTAAATCCATATGACTTTTGGTATGTCTAAGTATAAAGGCTTTTATTTGAAACAGATTAGTTCTTAAATTACCATAAATATCCAGGGCAATATCCATTTGTATGTATATTTACTCTGTCTGTCTTTCTCTCTTAACCCCTTTGCTTTGGCTGCCTTCTGGAATTTATATTCCACTATCCTGCATAGACAAGAAGGTGGAATATAAATTAAAATCTTTCTCATTATCATCACCTTTTTGCTGATCCTATGGAGTGAACAGGATATTCTGTTCTTGGAAAATGAAGTAGAGATCAAACAACTGCATATATGCAGAATATTTGAGATTGGTGGTACAGAAATCTAAAAAAGGATGTAAGCCTCTCAAAATTACTGTTCCAGAGTTCTAAGTGGATATATAGCTCTTTCTGCCTTCCAAGAACCTTGTCAGCTTCATCTCAATTAGACTGATTCCTGACATCAATTTATCTAAGTATGTTTTCGTCTCTGCTTTATATATCACTATTATTTGAAATTATGTTATAAAATTAGACTTGAATCTATCCTATCAGCACAAAATAGTGCATAATTCTTAGGCTTAAAAACTCATGAAAGTAGTATTAGCCTTCCCAAATCAAATTTAGACTATATTGGATTGTTTTTATGTATTCATATTTATGAATTTGAAAATTTCCACCTTTATCTTAAGCTAGATCAACCTTTCCTTTAAGCTACAGTGACACTAACCATGCCCTTGAGAATTACTCCAGAAAATAATTGAAATAAGGAATCCATTTTTTTAATAGTTTAATATTGCTCTTATATAAGATACCACAGTGGATTTCAACTGGTCTACAAACTGTTTAACCAGTTGATTTTGCCTTTGTGACTGCTTTTTGCTGGGAAGTTGCTGTTATGCAGCTCTATAAACAAGTAGTATTAGATATTTAGCTTTCCACACAATTGTATTTATAGGTTATTTTAAATTGGACATAATTAGGTTTGTGAATATTGTTAAATAGTCTCTTATGGCAACAATGTTTGAAACATTATTCATTTCACATTTTGAATTTTATAATAGCCAGTGCAAACAAAGGCCATTTCTACATTTTACATTATTTTAAATACATTGTAAATGAACAGTCCATACAGTGTTCATTGTTATAGAGTCTTAGTGTCAGCTTTCTTGGAATATTTGTTATCACATTATTTTAACAAAGCAGTAATTGGACATTGCTCGCGATTAGATTGTGGTTAGCATATCAGAAATCTTAGGCAAAGGGACTTGTTTTTGCTTCTGACTAATAAAGATGTATGCCTTTGAAATACTTGTCAGGGTCAAATTATTGTACAGTAGGTTTTTGAACGGAAGCCGATCAGATTGAACTCATTCAACCTTTTTAGGTTTATGAAATAGTTTACCAATCTATTGCCCTCCAGATATGTTGAATTTCAATTCTATACAGTAATCCCCTGAGAATAGAGTGAATGACTGGATTAACCTAGGATTATTGGAGTTGAATTTTACCACAACTGAGGGTAACGGGTTGAGCAACAGTGATTTTCAGGGATATGTTCCCAGTTTCAGGAATTCTCATATATTTTAATTCTAACAGTATTTTATTTCTGCTGCTATAGTTTTGATAATGAAATGGAAAATAATACATAAAGAGAACAGAAGTATGAAAAGACTTTGGCTTCTGAAAGTTATTCTGACTGAAGGTCTTCCTGTTTTAACAGAAGCCAGAGGTGTGTGCTGAGTAGTTCCCTAAATGGAGGAAGAACATACATCACTAACAGTTGCTAGAAGCTCCAGACTAAATTGTGGAACCTTATCATCAGCCTTTGAGGTAGGCCAGATTAGGAAACAGACATTGCAAGGACTACTGAAATTCTATATTAGTATAGCACCGTGATGGCAAACCTATGGCATGTGTGCCCACAGTGGCACATGGAGCCATGTTTCCTGGCACGTGCGGTGTTGCCCGTTCCTCTTCTGGGTTTTTGGCGTGCATGTGCACATGACAGCCAGCTGGCCTTTGTGTGTGTGGCAGTGATGGAAATCGGAAGAGCTGGTCTCCCAGCTGATCAGCATGTGTGCATGCGCAGCAGTAACCGGAAGACTTGCTGGCTGGCAAGCATGTCACAGCCCAGACGAGCAAGTGTGCGCACGAAGTGCTCCCTTTTTGGCATCACTGGTATTGCACATAAAAACAGAATCATGAAAGCCTGCCACAGTTTCTTTCTTTCCCCTTTTAAACCAGACATGATCAAGATGGAATCACTTTTGAATCTCTTTCTTTTTCACTCCCATTTTTCCCAAGCAGAGATATTATTTATTGTTTTTGTTTCTTCTGTAAATGGTTCTTGCATATCAACCTCTCTGCTTTTTTATACATACATTCATACTGTACTGATATATTGTTCTTAATAATGCATGCAAATTCAATATTAAAAAGTTTTAAAGTTAGAATATTCCGATTACCATATGTGCTCTTTAGCAAATTACCATATAAAGACTTGGTTCCATTTCATATGCTATTATGGCTTCATGGCCAAGACTCATACTGCACATGAATATATGATCTCAAACAGAAAGGTCTGTTAGAATTTGATAACTAGATATAAACTGAGAAGATACACGCAACATATATGGCTACAAATAAGCTGCTTCAGATGTGGAAGAACTGTTCCTATAAAATGATTGTGAATGTTTGTGGAAATGTTTGATATTTATTACACGTGTTAGAATTTTGGGATGGGATTGCATCATACATTGTGCATCCAGGAGGTTTCGCCCAGATACATCTCTCCCAATCCACTGTTGGTCTAAAAGAGCAAGGGAAACTAGGTAAATGTATCCTGATATATAAATTATAGTGTACACTAAGTTTTTATAATCTTGTGGAGTGGAACATGATGTTATTTCTATATTATAATTCCCCAAATTTTACACTTACATTAAAGATGCATTTATTACTGAATTAGTATTTGAGGTAGTATTATGTGAAATATATGTTTGTGGATGGATGCATAACAGCTGCCTCAAATAAATCAGCCGGGCTACTGAAATGACAAGCTGAACATTTTAGTTCCATACACTGAAACTATTAGAAATGATTTTCTAAGATCTCACTTAAAAGTAAAAACCTTTAGTAAACTGTAGGATTGAGAAAAATATTGAACCAATTAATGTTTATATGGACATAAAATAATTTCTAAGATGAAAAGGAGATTCTCATGTTAAAGGCTAAACTGTGTAATGATTAATTGTATGGTAGCATGACAAACAAAAGTGTGTATAGTCAAGGCTATGGTTTTTCCAGTTGAAATGGACCATAAGAAAGGTTGAGCGCCAAAGAATTGAAGGCTTTGAACTTTGGTGCTGGAGAAGACTCCTGTGAGTCCCTTGGACTGCAAGGCGATCAACCAGTCAGTCTTAGAGGAGATCAACTCTGACTGCTCTTTAGAAGGCCAGATCCTGAAGATGAAACTTAAATACTTTGGCCACCTAATGAGAAGGAAGGATTCACTGAAGAAGAGCCTAATGCTGGGAAAGATTGGGGGAAAAGAAGAAAGGAACAACAGAGAATGAGATGACTGCATGGAGTCACCGAAGCAGTAGGCATGCTCTTAAATGGACTCCAGAGGATGGTAGAGGTCAGGAAGGCTTGGAGAAATGTTGTACATGAGGTAGGACACGACTTTGCAACTATCAACAAGCATGGAAAATAATTTAGTTCCTTGTAGATACTTCTGCATATATGTTGGGATGATGGGTTAGGATGATGAGTTTCATAGGAAGCCTATGATGTTAGTTTGAACTAATACGGATACCAAGCCAGATTCTGAGTGGAAAATGTTTACTTTTCTAAATTAGGAATGTAAATGACATTTTAAATCAGGGTACCCATAATATTAGTCTTACCTATAAATATGCACAGTCTCATTTCTGTACAGGCCTTTACCTCTAGGTCAGTGGTGGGCAACCTTTTTTTTCAACTGAGCCAAATCTCGCCAAAACCACGATTGAAATTTATTTTGAGAGCCACATTTTTAAAACCGAAAATACATAGGATGGTACACTGTTTTTAGTTTCAATAAACTCTGGCATTTGAAGCACGCAAGTCTTAAAGCTGTCAAGTTACAAGATCCTTGCACCCCTAACCCTTTAGAAAAAAAAAACCCCAGGGGTCTTCAAACCTGACAGCTTTAAGACTTGTGGACTTCAACTCCCAGAATTCCTCCTCCAGTCATATTGGCTCAGGAACTCTGGCATTGAAGTGTGCAAGTCTTAAAGCTGTCAAGTTGCAAGACCCTTGCACCCTAACCCTTTAGAAAAAAAACCCCAGGGGTCTTCAAACCTGACAGCTTGAAGACTTGTGGACTTCAACTCCCAGAATTCTGAGAATTGAAGTCCACCAAGGGCATCAATCATATTAGCCCAGGGATCTGCAAAATTGGCTCTTAAGACTGGTGGACTTCAACTCCCAGAATTCTGAGAATTGAAGTCCACCAGTCTTAAAACAGCCAACTTTGCAGACCCCTGTGTTAGCCCAAAGCCTGGTGCTGGGCCTTGCTCCCCCATTGGTGGAGCCCCAAGAAGCGAGGAGGGAGAAAAAGAGACGGAGGCCAAGGAGCTTCCCCCCCCAGCAAAAATCTAACCGGGGAGCCGGGCAGTAGCAAATTAGCCAATCATGCGAGGAAAGCGAGGTCTGACTGGGTGGGCAGCGAAACTCCAGGGCTCTCTGTTCTAATTCCCCGTGAAAACTGTTGCCTCTGAAGCATTTGCTCTACTGTTTGAACCTTTAAGCGCCCCTTTCCCTTTTTTTTTTGACCCATGCGGCATGATCGGCTAATTTGCTACTGCCCGCCCGGCTCCCCGGTTAGATTTTTGCTGGGAGGGGGCGGGGGGAAGCTCCTTAGCCTCCGTTTCTTTTTCTGCCTCCTCGCTTCTCGTCCCCGCCCGACTTCAGGATCCTCCCTAATCATTGTGGGTCGAAAAGAAAAAAGGGAAAGGGGCGCTTAAAGGTTCAAACAGTAGAGCAAACGCTTCAGAGGCAACAGTTTTCACGGGGAATTAGAACAGAGAGCCCTGGAGTTTCGCTGCCCACCCGGTCAGACCTCGCTTTCCTCGCATGATTGGCTAATTTGCTACTGCCCGGCTCCCCGGTTAGATTTTTGCTGGGAGGGGGCGGGGGGAAGTTCCTTAGCCTCCGTTTCTTTTTCTGCCTCCTCGCTTCTCGTCCCCGCCCGACTTCAGGATCCTCCCTAATCATTGTGGGTCAAAAAGAAAAAAGGGAAAGGGGCGCTTGTTTTGAAGTGCCCGAGAGGAGGGAGGGGAGCGGGCGCCCGGCACACAGAAGAGCCACATTAAAATGTGTAAAGAGCCACATGTGGCTCGCGAGCCACGGCTTGCTGACCACTGCTCTAGGTTGAGTAAATGACTTTTTTAACATGAATAGGTAAACTTTCTGGAGGTTGCCCCTTAAGAACCACTATTCTTACTCAGCTAGTTCCGTAAAATAACCCCATAGCTCATCGGCAAATTTAACTTTGCCAAAAAATTTTTAAAAAAGTATATTAAAAGGCTGCAAATTATACAGATTATACTGAAGTCTGGTGCCCAATTAAATGAAATGGAAGGCTTTTCAGGTAAAAAAAAAAGACTTCAAATACATTAACTGGGTTTTGTTTAGTATTTGGGGAAAGAAAGCACTGCTCTGACTTGAGCACAAAAAGATAAGAGCCTTGACTTGCAATAGATTAAAAGACATGCGTTGGTTAGAACAAACGGTGTTTGAGACTCTCTCCATGTGCCGCCAAGTTTAGATTTAAGATTAACAGCATCAGAATGCTGGAGCGGCTGTTTGTTCTATAGAACAATCACTAATGACATTAAACAGACCGAGGCTTTTTCAACACAATTGTTCAATTGTGATAAACTGATATAAGCCTACAAGAGATTGGAAAAGAAAACTTTTTTAAGTGCTCATATTGAAACTCCTACAATGTCCTCCTGGAGGTGACAATTAGTAGAAATGAGAAGGAGAATTCCTTCCATGCATTTATTGTTACTGAATATTGGGCAAATAAATGCCAAATATACTCTGTAACTATACAATTTCCTTCATGTTTTTATCCTCTGCCTCTTTTTTTTCTGGGCAAAGGAATCCTGCACTAGGCATTCATAGCGCAGCTTAAAAGACTGTTATCTCTTAGTTCAATTAGACATCAGACATTTACTTTTTGATGCATTGGGAGGCTGATATGGTTTGGGACCACTCGTTTAAATATAAGAGAGCAGAGCTGCATATAGAACTGTGTACAGATATCTCTAGCTCTGAAGTCTTAATTGCAAATTCAGATAAAGATTAGAAGGACTGTATCTCTATAGACCAAAAGTATTTGCTAATACCTGAGATATAAACGTGGCTAAATTCAATATTTACTAATTTAGAATTTTGATTAAGCTTTAACGTATGTGTGTAAGTGTGCATGTTAGTAAAATTCCGTACTGTTAAGCAGACATGCAAAAGCCATCTTATACGTATATATAGAACTTAATAAAACTTGAAACATAGTCCCTATTCCCACCACTATCTTGGCTTCTTTATGGTGATATTAAGTTTTTGTTTATATATATATAAATATATTAATGCAAGTATTTTAAGTGCTTATTATAGAGATGGTTTGTTTTGAAACACAGGCTTTTTCAAAGCAGTTTTACACTTCATTGTGTACTATGAAAGACATACTAAGTAGAGGTTGTCAAGTTTCCATCTGTAGTAGACAACTGCTGAGGAATGGACCCATTTATGATGCCATTCAAGCAGGACTAATCTAGAGCAGATATCGTATACATAACTGCTAACTTGTACACATACACTCTTCTAAATGATGTTTTCCCTGTCAAAACAAAGAAAAATACTGTTTCAAAAAAGAATTCTTTATATACTAATGTTTGTATTTAAAGAGCTTAGGAAATGAAGATATATCTCATAAAATTCTCCAAACAACAGAATGTTTAGCCCATTTTTTAAAAAAATAGTTTTATTTTGAACATTTGCCACATACGCATAATTTCTATCACAGTGTCCAGTTTCTTTTCTTTGTGTTTAATCGTGTGTGAATGAATTTTTATTTTATAGCAGCCATAGCTGGCAAGTGGGAATAAAAGAAGACTTAGAAGTAGAATAGTTTTCATTCTGTTCTTCTCAAATTCTTGTACAGTTCAACAGCTAGGCAATAAACCAGACTGCATCCTTACTTCACTCTGATGATCTACTAAATTTAGATTTATCATGCACTATAGTAGTAATTGAGGAACAAGGTGGCTCAGTGGCTAAGTCATTGATCTTGTCGATCAGAAAGGTTGGCAGTTTGACGGTTCGAATCCCTAGTGTCGCATAACAGAGTGAGCTCCTGTTAGTTGTCCCAGCTCCTGCCAACCTAACAGTTTAAAAGCATATAAAAGGCAAGTAGAAAAATAGTAACCACCTTTAGTGGGAAGGTAACAGCGTTCTGAGTGCCTTTGGCATTTAGTCATCCTGCCACCCGACCACGGAGATGTCTTTGGACAGCACTGGCTCTTCAGCTTTGAAATGGAGATGAGCACCATCTCCTAGAGTCAGGAACAACTAGCACCTATGTGCAAGGGGAACCTTTTGTCACTGCGTTAATTGTTTGCTAGCTGAACTGAACAGTTACTGATGAGTTACTGCGCAGGTCATAGGTCCTTATCAGCAATGATTTACTGCGCAAGCTTCTAAACACGTTTCATATACATCACACATTCCAGAGATTTTTTTCCTTTTGATCTTCTGTTCGTCTGCCAAGAAGGTGGGCGACAAACTGCTCTTGCCAAAATGTAACAATTAGATAGATTTGTTTATTTTCTTATTTCTTAATTTCATATTAAAAGTTTGTTTTAATTAGAACTTGTTACTGGATCTTACTTTTGCTTTCTTGAAGATATGCTGTTTGGAAAAGCCGTCGGTCTAAGAACTCATTAGCTCAGGGTGAAATTTCCCCTGACACCTTTACCTTTTAGTAGTAATTAGGAGAAAATCGCAAAATAGTTTCAAACATCAATGCACTAGGTCAAGATCTAAAGGGACAACAACCCCTGACTAGGTTAATCAACATAGCAGAATCCTTTTCTCCTGTACAGAGGAGAAAGAATGATGGAGATAATTTTTTTTTATGTTATTCATTGTATAGAAAAAGGTGTATCCTGAAGAAGATATTCAAGTTCAGAAAAGTTAACACTAGACTCTTCTCTGAGTGCTGTCCAAGGTCCTGATAAAAAGCTGTCTTTGATCAGTGCTACTTTCTACCTCTTGACCTTTTGAGTGGTACAGCCTCAGCTTATAGTGTCTCTTGATTCAACTAACTGGTCCAAGCTACTAATGAACTGCTTCTTCCCAATTACACTATACTTCTCTTTTTGAAGACTGGATAAACACACACACAGACACAGACACACACACACACAATGCCAGAGGCCTTTGAAATGTTTATAGATTAAGAAATTCTGTACTTCCCCAATTGATCATGGAAATAATTGTATCACTTTCAAAAACTGAGGTAAAACATTCTCAATGATATATGCTCTTTCCTTCCAGCTAATGATAGATATGTCCTATTTTTTAAACCAACTACTGTAATCATTAATTTATTATTTAAATGCCAAAAAAAGAATGGTTCCAGAATGAACTTTCAAAGATTGTAATAAGTTTAGCTCACTAGAAAGGATACTTAGAAAATTGAAAAGTACAAGTTGAATAAATGAGAATGTTGAAAACAAAATATGAATTACTGTAGGTCAATAATGGAGATTGAGTTAATTAGAGAAGAAAGAATTGAGACAAAATACACACAAAGCTGGATATGTGTGTCTGATGATTTCATCCCTGGCTATATTCCAACATCACTGTAAGCTAGGGCTGTTTTTTTTGGCTTATAAATCTGATTTATGAAAGAAAACTTAAGCACAAATAAACCATATTCAAATATGTAAAATGTACCAATGGAAAAAGAATACTCTCAATAGGAATATTAAGTTGTTCCAATCCACTATGAAGCAGGGGTGTTATCTAGCCAATTTAGCCCCATTCTGGGGAACTAATTAAATTTTGTTTGGAAAAATGACAAAAGACAATAAGAGAGAGCATTGTCAGTACAAGACAATTTAATTAGTTGGTTGCTCTGTGCCCTCAGGTAGACTAAACTACTGCCCATTTATAAGATTTCTTCTGTTACCAGCAACATCCTAGATCATGCAGTACAAGGATTTCAGTGGGATTTTTAAATGGCATATTTCTTCCTTTGAGAATTCAGTACATCTTGAAAGATTTATCTGAAAGGCTGGTACCAATATAGTTTGAGTCAAATATTATAATATTTATATATTCCAAGATTTTATGTTGTAATTATATTCGTACGTACGTACGTACGTACACACACACACACACACACACACACACACACACACACACATATATATGTTGCTTGTGATAAAATTAATGCAATCTGAGTTGAATTTATTGAATTGATTTTTAATGCCATCATGATGTAGGCGTCTGAGTGACTATGGAAGATTGGTCTACGTGTTACTTTAAATGCACTATTTTTTAAAATCCGTGGGTTGAAAAGAAAATAACATTGTGTCATTCTGTGATTGAGATGGAGGTAGACAGCTGATCCACATGGAGAAGTGGTGGACAATGCCTTGGGAGAAAAGGAGGAATAGGGTCAGATTGTATGGATGAGTCATCCTGTATGTCCTTCAAAATTATGATTTTATGTATCCTGCAGTTTTGTAATGAAATTACTTTTTTACCGCACTTATGACTTCAGGGAAAAGACTAACACTGAAAACCAGTATAATTTCTGACCTGCATAGGCCCTCCAAGCAACAATGGCAAGACAGCCAAATGACATATAGAATAATAATAGTAGGAGCAGTCATACATAGCTGAGCTGCTGAAGGCCAGGAAAAAGAATTTATGTTGCATAGACAAATTTAAGAAACCTCAATTTTATGTGATTCCTTTATTATTGTAGCTATTATTTTATACTGCTGTGCAAATTTTGGCCTTATGAAAGCAGCAGCTTCCCCATTTTTTCTCAAGATATTCCTTCATAATTTAACTTTCCATCAACTCTGGATTCTTGTTTAATTACTCTGCTAATGATTTTAACAGAGTAATTTAGCGGAGAAAGTAGTTCCAGTGAAGCAATTTTGCATCCTCTGCCCTCTTTTTTCATATCTTACTACACAAATATATTAGTGGTAGCCCCCTGTTAATGATAAAATAAAGAAACAACAACTGATCTCTATCTAGCATTACCTCACACATGTAGGTTAGAAACCAATTTTAAACTTTAATTTTCACACTTCTTAATTGCAATATTCTTCAATATTTTTTTATCCTATACTGTATGTTTGATATGCCTTGAGACTAAATGTCATGTGGACAATATCAAAGATGACTTTCAAATATATTTTTTTGTTAAAACTTTTATGTCAGTAAAATAACTATAGTTTCACTAGTCAGGCTAATGAAAACAATTGCACACAGTTATTTTTGTTTCATATATTGTATATTTTTAAGTTTACTATTGAAATAAATTAATTATGAAAAACCATTCCTAGTTTTTCTGAAGTTGTAAAAAGATTCCTCAACTAAAAAGTATTCTTACAATTCAAACTATAAAGTGAAAATACTGTATTTCATATTTTATAGCAGCTTCTGTATGTGGTTTTGATTTATTTTAGTATATAAACAATTAACAGCTGTTAGCATCTACTCAAACATTTCCTAAATTGATTATTCTTTTTCAACCCGGCAGCTTCCTAAAATCCACTGGAACTTTTTGAAATGGAAATGTTATTTACAGAATGTTTACCTTTGGTTTACCAATCAATTTAAGTGGGTATTTCCAGTCTTTTAAAAAGATTCTTCTAAAAGATACATATTATCTTTTATTAAGTTATTAATTTCATATCATGAGTCCAACCACTACTTTTTAAGAAGTTGTTTTGTATGAGAATTCTAGTGTAAAAGTTAAAGGTTGCATTAAGTTTAGTAAAAAACCATAAACATAAAGAATGGAATAACAAAAAACAACATTTTAAGTCACTCAAGTCAATTTCCCACTTTGGCCTATATAATATTAGAAAGAAGTAATTTATTAGAACAAACAACAAGATACAATATTAGATGTAGAACAGGGAGGGGAGGGATGACGATAGAAAAAGGGAATAAGTCCCTGATATTTGTAGTCTGTCACCCAAGCTGTTTCTTTTCAGCTAATGAGCCAGCAATCTTGGTATTAGCTAAAAGAAGTTATACTGGAATATGAATAAGTAGGCAAAAAACCTGGAAGACACTTTGATTTCCATAAAGAATTATGGAAAGCAAAAAAAGTTTAAAATTATCAGATTACCTTCAGGAACATGTTACTCTCTAAATATGGTGGACACAATTAAGCTAAAGCTAATTATTGAGGGTGGGAATTATAATTTAACACTAACTGTACAAGAGAACAACAGTCCCAAAGGTGCTTTTTCAGGAAGGAATTGGACTTTCTTGTTTTTTCTTTTGAAGATGTTTTTCAAGAAGCTTCTTCAGCTCTGACAGGATAGTGGGGAATGGAAGGATTTTTATTCCTTGCATACAGTTGGTAATCTGCATCCTTTTAGAGGGTCATTGAAGCACTTGGAGGTGTATCTGTGTCCTCAGAGTCACCTGAATAATGTTCCTGGTTCCTGTAGTCTGCAATTTTTTTTTTCTTCTGGAAATCCATTCCTACTCCCACACCATTCAAAGGGTGTCCATCCCAAATTATATAGCTAAAAGTCTGAGATACTTAGTCATCCAGGTCATAGTTGTCTCAAAGGTGCTTTTTCAGGTCACAACAGGACTGTCTTGTCTTTTCTTTTGAAGACATTTTGCTTCTCATCCAAGAAGCTTCTTCAGCTCTGACAGGATAGTGGGGAATGGAAGGATTTATATTCCTTGCAGACAGCTGGTAATTTGCATCTCTTTAGACGGATAACAAGAGAACAACAGTTTAGGGAAAACTGTTTATGATAAAGTTTATGATAAAGCACAGTAGCATTCCAGTTAATCAAGAGTCCAAAATAAGTTGCTTGAAAATGCTGGGGTGGATTTTTTGGGAAGGAAGATTAGCTTGTTGGCAATGAATAATTGAGATAGGAACTCAATAGGACAGGAAAATTAAGTTTAAATTATTGTACTTGGAGGGAGTAGAAACAAGACAAATATCATTCTGACCTGATTGTTAAAGTGACCAAAACAATGGATGTGGGAAAGTGGTAAAACTGTAGTCTTTGCTCCCTGGACAGGAGATTTATTCAGATCAAAGTTTCAGTAGAGACTTGGAAACTCAAAGATATAAACAAACAAACAGAATTACCCTCCAAGGTAAAAGTCCCTAAAGGCAACCCAGTAGCATCTAAAGCAAGCAATGGAGATAATAAATCCCATCGTTGTGTATTTGCATGTCAATGTCTTTGCAAGTAGGTAAGTGATGGCATTTGCAAAATGATGCCATCAGGCATGTTCATTGTTTGTTTACCCTTTGGCTTTTCTGGATGCTGGTGGTACAGCATTATTTCTGTTTATGAGGGATTTGACAGGGAAGAATTTAGGAAAATCTAATATGAGAGAAAAGGCATTAAGAGAGAAGGATGGCTCAAGTAATAGAAGACCAAACATATTCGAACTAATTACAGTTACTCTATGTATTTTAAATTACTATTTAGGAAGTAATGCTTTATTCCATTTTTAAAATAATTCATTTAATAAGCAATGAACTCCAATATGTAACTGAATTCTATTCATGTAGGAGCGTTGCCTTTAAAAGCAGTGCTAGTACCCTGCATAAGCATGACAACTGGCTTTTTATAATCTGGCTGTATTTGGGGAAGGCACTTCTCCCAGAAGTATACTTAACCCTTGCTGTTCTGGGCTTGTTTTCCTTTCAGAAGATACTCAATTCCATTGTTTGTCAATAGGTCTTTGGCTCTTAATTAAAAGTTCTGGGGAACCATCTAGTCTATGGTTTGATGTTTTAATGTGAGTTAGTGGATTAGTCAGGGTTCTATTAGTTTCATGCATCACCCAGAGTCTGATTAGTTTGGTAGTATATAATTATGATAAAATCAGAAATAAATATTCATGGTAGAGGCCTGATGTTTTATTAAATAGGGATAGACAGTTGCGTAGACCCAAGTCTCAATATTTCTGTGCTTTACAGTTTCATGGAAGTTATAATTATATGTTGGATTGCCAAACTAAATTTATTTGTTTTTGTTTATTCCAGAGATGCTCATTTGAACCACAAACTGTACTTGTTGTTCAAGAATGGTCTTACTATTAATATGCTGTGTCTCTTCATTATTTGTGGTATTTGTTTGAGCATTTTTTATTTATTTAAATCAGGTTATATGGCTGCCTATCTCACAAATATAGCTCTGCTGCTAGTAAAGGTTAAAAAAAATATCATTGACACATAACTAAAACACAAACTGGCTGTCAAAGGCACTACACACCAACAGTGGGGGCTTAATTTTCTCCCTGACCCTCAGGCCCAGAAAAGCATTCATATCTTTAAAGCTTTCTGAAAGGTGAGCAGAGTCAGGGCCAACTTAACTTAAAATGATATGGTGTTCTAGAAAGCATGCTTATCTATGGAAAGGTACATTTCCTGTGTCTTGTTAGATGATGGATGGGTCCCAAAGTGTGCCCCTCCTCTCAAAAGTGCTTTTTCAAAAGGCAATGGGACTTTGTTTTTTTCCTTGAGGAAGACGTTTCACTTCTTATCCTAGAAACTTCTTCAGTTCTTCTTCAAAGTCCAGTTGCCTTTTGAAATAGCACCTTTGAGACAACCATGACCTGAATAACTGAGATTCTTTATATACATACCCCTCCTCCTTAATCTAATGGAAAGGGTGGAAATGATGGGAGTAAGATGGTCCTTCAGATACCTTGATCCAATGTTATGTAAAGCTATGTAGATAATCAAATCAAATCAAATCAAATTTTATTTGATTAGCCGCAACCCTCTCCCGAAGGACTCGGGGCGGCGTACAATCAAAAAGATAAAATACACATAGGACACACATACATACGAAAAAACAAGGACAATTACATTTGTGCATGGAGGAGAGTAGACCTGCAAGTGAAAGACAATAAACACAGCTAAAAACACAGTTAAAACACAGTTTAAAATCCCCTAAATAAAATTGCTGAATTAAAAACCCCTCAGGAGCGTAACGAAGTTATGGTTGGGCCAGGCCAGATAACCAGCATCTTGAATTGCGCTCCAAAGCAAATTAAGAGTCAATACAAGTGCAACATGGCCATTGTCAGGTACATCCATAGTTGCCTGCACTGTTGCATTTTGGACCTATTGAAGCTTATGGCTGATCTTCCAGGGCAGTCCCAGTTACACTACTCATTGCAACAATTGTATTTATAAAACATGCATAACTGATTGGCATTTATACGAATCAAAGAGAGCTATAAATTAAAACATTCTTCCTCAGTCTGGGGCCATCCAATTATATTTCCCACATTGTCTAGCCAATACAATATACTAAAGCCAATTTAAAGGCTCACACTCCATAATCACTTAGCTATTGTAGACGTCATTGGTCAAACACAAAGAACCAACCTATGTTCCTGTCCTTGATTACTTCTGAAAAAATATATAGTCAAAATGGGCATGTTGAAGAAAACACAAAAATGATCATGTAAGATTTGTAATATCAGTACAGTTATTAATAACATATAGTATTAGAATGTATTAGTATCTCATTGACCACCATCACTGCTTTAATTCAGTAAAACAAAAAGCCACAGGGTGCGTATTTTCCTCTTCTTTATTCAACAATTTATTTTTAAAGACTTGTAAATACAAATTTCATAAGAAATCTACAAACACAACCAGAAACCAATCTACTGCATGCTGCCATTAAAAAAAAGAAAAATATAGACATTTTCTTTTGAAATTGTTTAAGTTAATGAAACAAGACATTGATTTTGGTACCTATGGATTAGGACCATGAAAAAAGGACAACACCCACCTTTTGCAATGTGATGAAGCTAAAGTTGCAAATTGATTTAAATACTTATTTTACAGGAAGCAGCAAGGCCCCCCAAAATTAATGGATCATGTTGATGTCAAAATTGTGCCCAAGGTATCTTGAGTTGCTATACAAGAGGAGAATTTTTAGTAACTGTGAAAAATTAATGTTGCTTCACATCTATAATATGGACCTTTAGGTGCTTTACAAAGCAAATTGAATACAACTATTTGATGATCAGGAATATCTAAATTTTTGTAACACTTTTTTCTTACAATGTTTACCTTGATTTTTCACATATATATATTCCCCAAGGAATACTAATAACAGGAAGGGTATACAATAGTATTTATTATTTTGCATCTGTCTCAAACAGCATTATTATGTTAAACTATTCCCTCTGCTCTACAGGCATCACTTTTCTAGATCAGCTTTATTTGCTTGTATTTGACAGGTTATTTTTTTTAGCAAGTGGCACCATGAAAAAAGGACAAAATACACCTGTTCTAAAGGGCCTTTATGCTACATATAATTGTGAAAAGCACCTACTGTGTTTTGTATTAAACAACACCAACTTTGCAATAAGGGCTGCAGATATTGGCTAAGAATGGTTTGAGATAATATTTGGAGTACCTTTTGAGCATATTGAGTAAAAAAGGTAATATAAAATACTTTTTTAAATGTTGGAATGATGCAAGCAATAATCCTCTTGTTTCTCCAAGAAAGATAAACATTCAGAGAACAAGGAAAATCGTTAATGACATCAGAAAGAATGAAATGCATGCATATACATTCATATGCACAGACACATATTTAGCAAATAAGTTTTATGAGCCATATGATGTTTTCTTATTTCTTTCTGATGATGTGCAAGGTTTTTTTTCCAGATTAGAGGCATTAGTGCCCTCTATTGTTCATTAGAGGATTGCAAATATTTTTCAAGATCAGGTATTACAATATGCTATTGGTTCATTATCCAGCTAAACCTTGCCAAATTCTCCTGTGCTTAAAAAATTAGTAAAAATTCAGTGAATCTCTGTTGTATTAAAGAAATGCAGAAATAAATTTAAGACAACATATATTAAGAAAACATTGCTGTAGCACTTGTAATTTCTGGCATGTTTATTTTTAGAGGTGAACCGAAAATCAACTACACTATGCTTTCAGAAGAAAAACATTTTTTTAAAAAAACCCATTGTTTTAACATTTCTGTTTGGTCGCTGTTATTTTGCTGGGATATCTGAAATGTATAAAGTATAAAACTTTTCAGAGAACAATAGAAAAATACTATAGTGTGGCTGAGCTTTTGCTTTTCCAACCACGTTAAGGATGGATGTAAAAATGACAACTTCATTCAAGCAGATCATTTGAAGTTACATTAAACAGCTGCTGTTAAACAACTGACAACTAAGGAGATCATTTTGATCTCAACAGCAACGAGACTCAAGCAGCACGCTCCCTTAGAAATATTATGAGGAATACATTCACGCATTTGTATACCAACAGACAGCATATTCCCTACTGTGCTTGTTGCCAAACAGTGTTTTTTCTGCTCACTTTGTATTCAGTCAGGGATCCAGGAAACCCAAATCCAGCTAGACAAATGCGGAACAGCTTAGCTGAGGCAGCTTTAACAGGTGCCATCAATGCAGACTTGTTGAACCAGGGAGACAATGCAAATAAATATGTAGCATGGGTCAATAAGGAAGGACTTACCCCATTGCACATGATGGCACTCAAATGCAAAACCATTGGCTGCTACCAAAAATAAATAAATAAGGGAAATAGGATGTTTGTACAAAGAAGAGAAAGCCAATAAGGCCTTTAATTAATAAACCTAAGCTCTTATATGGGAAGTATAAAAGTTTTTCCCCAATAATTTATATTCAAACCATATGAACATAAGTAGTCTATATTGGATAAGGTTGTCCAAGTGCTTGATAGCAGAATATTGAATGTACACCTATGAAGTGAAAGATCCCAAGGCATTGCAGCATTTCATGCTACCTGGTTTGAAGTAACAACTTTGAGGTTTGTGAAAATATCACCTATTTTGGCTGGAATGGAGGAGAGCTGTACCTCAGTCATGTGGAAGAGAGTTGTTTGGAAGAGGCTGCATCATTGCTTTATTGCAAAATTTGCCAAAGGGTTGAAAAGAAATAGTTATTTATCTAGAACTGCAGGCAATTAAAATATATATAGCAACAAGATAATTGGAAGGATCCTTACATTATTGTACAAGCTACATGCTTCATAATTTACCATTGCTTTGTCTTCCTACAAATTTCATCTTATTTGATACTCATCTTATTGAAATGCTATGTTCCTAGGCACTATTGACAGTTAATAGAATGGGATAATCTAAAGGTGTGATTTCCATAGAAAATAAATTGGTGAAACCCCTTTGGCATTAGACAGGCTTCTTGCTTTCTGTTGTTTATTAAACAAAAAGAAAAGAAAAGAAATGTAGTGCGCGTCAGACCAGAGTCACTCTTGGTTCTAAACTGCTTCTGGACTCCATGTGTAGTCTCCTGGGAAAAATAGATTGTCCACAAATCCATTCTGAAGCAGGATCAGCTTTGTTGAAAGTAATGCAGGAAAGAAAAGCAAAGATTGATTGGCTCACAGAGGTTGGGAGCTTCCTGGAAGGCGTAGGAATTTGGAGAGAATCTTTAGCTGGTTGGCAGTTTGGGAGAGGACAATCCTGTACTTGCTTTGGTGCAATGGGAGTTAGTTTGTCGGTTTGTTTTTAGTATCTCTTTTGTTTAGTGTATATACATACTGGTAGATGTGAGGCAGTGTCGTATTTCCTTTTATGTGCATATATATGCAGCTTCCCCTGGCCCCTTTTCTTGGAATAAAATTGCTTTGGCAATTTTTGTTGGAGCATTCACAACTTCTGGAGAAAAGTTGTTCCACTGATTAATTGTTCTAACTATCAGGAACTAAGAAGAAACATCCTGACAGTTAGAACAATTAATCAGTGGAACAACTTGTCTCCAGAAGTTGTGAATGCTCCAACACTGGAAATTTTAAAGAAGAGACTGGGCAGCCATTTGTCTGAAATGGTATAGGGTTCCTGCCTAAGCAGGGTTGGGCTTGAAGACCTCCAAGGTCCCTTCCAACTGTTCTGCTCTGTTCTGCTCTATTGTATTCTATTCTATGTTTCAAATCCCTAGTTATCTTGACAATTTGCTATGGTTTTAAGCAGTAACAATATTAAGAATTGGGGTGGGTGAATTCTTAACAGCTATTTATTCCTCATATTGTACCTCGGTATGATTTGTAATTTATATGGAAAACTGTTGTTTTTTTCTGTTTTTAGGTTAGTGCAAAATCTGATGCTATAGACATCTCTTTCACAAACATAATGTGTTTCTTTAATTTCTATGCATAATCCAGTTAAGACAAAAAAAATCATTTAAACTGAATTAGCCTTGTCAAAATGAGTCAAATAAAACAGGCTTAATTCAAGACTGTAATCTTAACACAATTGTGAATCTGCTGTATCACGTTCAGAAGCTTTTCAGTGATCTTAACTGGCAAGCATTTGTCTAATAAAAACTGTCACACGTTTTGCTTCTACTGTTTTCAGACAAACATTATAGTAAGCCCACATATTGCAATATATCTAAAAGTAGAATTTGGGTCAGTGATTCTTTCTCACTGTTCAGTCCGTAGCGTGATATTTTAGTTTTAAATGAACTCAAACTCAAACCATAGATGCAGTTTTAAAAATCTAATATTATACTTCCATGTTCCTAATTAAAATATTCTGAGTAAAAATAGTTTCTAAGATTTGCTTAACAATTATCATTGAAGAGGAATGAAAATAAAGTGAAAATCCACATTTCTTTAATTGGTTATGAGATATCTGAAAGCAGAGGTATGAAATTACCTGACTAGCTAATTATATAAATAAATTAGAATATTCACATGCAATTGGAAATATACATACAATGTTAACGTTTAAATTTAATGTTTCAAAGATAAATGGAACAGAAATGCAGAATAAACGTGTAAACAGTCACAGAAGGCTATAGAGAGGAACACAAAAGGGATAATATCCAAAGGGACAACCTCTGGATGCCATAGTGAGAACAAAATAAGTGAAACAAGAAAACTAGAATGACGTCTTAAAAACTGTGAAATATTGAAACTGTAATGGAAATAAGCTAGCAAGACAGCGGATGGAAGATGGCACCCACTCATAACTAAGCCAACTGACCAACAAAAAATACATTACACACATAGTGTGCAATTCATCATCTTAAAAAGTCTTCTTATATATGATTCCTGATGTCATCTTAATTCAAATTGTGTATTTAATTTTATTAATTATTTATTAATTAGTTCACCTTTTAACAAAGAAAAAATATTTAAAACTGAAATGGATCAGATGGTTTTGGTGTGTAGATTCTCTCATAGTTTCAAGTGAGCAATTTTAGGTAACATTTTTTTTAAAAAAAAGAGTGTTACTATTGATAACTTTGCAAATTAATATTTGTTTCTTAACATTAAATACAAATTAACAAAAAAGAATGCCCTGTTGTGGGACTTGGGAAATGCCTTCTATGTCATGATTCTTGTCCTATGGAAGAATCTCTTCTGGAGATCTTGATAGACCTAATCTGGTTAGCTTGCCAGAAGGCCATAAAAATCTGGCTTCTTCCTCAGTTATTAGGAATGTTTGTTAGATGCTTATATTTATATTAAATTTATGTTGTTTTTAAATGTATTCTTCATTCTTTTTTCTTTTTGTTCTGTTGATTATGTTGATTCAATTTGTCAGACATCTGAAAGATCATTCTGTTGAACTGTAGCATCAATAATAGAATTATTGCTACTACTATTTATAAGATTTGTATCCTTTCAGCACTAATCAGAGGTGGTATTCTGCTGGTTCTGACCGGTTCACCTGAACTGGTAGTGGAAATCGTGGGTGGCGCCGTCCACCCGCCCCGGCTCTATGGCATCCCATTTAGGCCTCTTTTTTTAGGCAAAGTACATTCATAGAAGGCAGAACACATCACATTTGTGAACTGGTAGGGAAGGTAAGTGAATACCACCCCTGGTACTAATGCTTAAGGTGGCTAATAATGCAATAAAATAAGGAAAGGTAATTAAAATCTTATTTCAAGCAATTCAGAGGCTAAATTAAAAGGCCAAACTATAAAATACCTTTATTCTTTTTCTAAAAGATGGAGAGAGTAGAAATTTGAAGTAAGTCTTTGAAAATGGAACAGGAAGTGTTCTTCTCCAAAGTAATGGACATACTTTCTTGTCTTCTGTAGTTTTCTCTACTTATTGCATATTACTAGGTTAATAAATAAGGAACGTTTATGACTATTTATGGTTTCATATTGATAAATATTCTAGAGCAGATTTCTGAAGAATTGCAGGATTCTCTAGATTGTAGTTTGAGACAATATTCTAAATTCCAAAACAAAATATTTTTACTTCCTTTATTAAACCTTCTTTCTATTAATCTTTCTAAAGATTCTAAAACACTAATCATAATTGTAAAATATCTCCCAAACTTATATGTAAACCTCCATTGGACAAAATTCCTGATCATGTGAAGTAACTATAATTTTCAGCTGAACATGTGTAAGGTAGCCTTTGATGGCTGTCTGAGCCCACAAACTAAATATAGGCATATCCACTGTCTAGTTGGTGCCACTGATTAGTGATAGGATTCAAAAAAATTTACTACTGGTTCTGTGGGCATGGCTTAGTGGACGTGGCATGGCTTGGTGGGCATGGCTTAGTGGGCATGGCAGAGAAGGAAAATCTCCACTCCCACATCACTCCAGAGGAAGGTTACTGCAAAATCCCCATTCCCTCCCGATCAGCTGGGACTCGGGTGGCAGAGAATAGAATAGGGAATAGGGCCAGTCAGAAGTGGTATTTGCCGGTTCTCCAAACTGCTCAAAATTTCCACTAATGTTTTTCCAGAACTGGTCAGAACCTGCTGAATACCACCTCTGCCATTGATGTAGGGCAGGAGAGATGTTTTAGTCTATCCAAAGAAAGGTTGATTAAGGTGGAAATGCCTTCTTTGGAATGACTTAGTCTCCAGACTGGAATGTTCCTTTACTGCTTATCTGATTTTTTTTTCATTAGGTCAATAGTATAAATTAGCTGTCATTCCATAGTATAACATTGAGAGACCTGTGGCTCTCCAACTCCTTGATAGCCATAAGTTCCCTCACATCCCATAGTGCCATGGGATCTAGTAAAAGAAAGCAGATCCTGTCTTGTTATGGTGTAATCTATTGAAACAGTCTACTTACTTCATCAAATTATGTTTGATAGGTTCACTATTGCTTAAAATTGTCAAGACATCCTCTGAATTTTATAGAGACATTCTGTTGCATAGAGAACTCTTCTTTTTTTTTGCTTTTTATAAATTGTAAGCTTTTTATATAATAGGTATAAATCTTAAGCTCGATTGGAGATTTCATCTGGGTTGACTAATATCAGTAAGATGTTAATTTTAAAGAAAATAATTTAAAATTGTCACACATGGGAATTAAATGATAGAGATTATAAAGATTTTTAGATGCAAAGTATTTTAAGTGCTCCAAATATTCAACAAATGTACATTGTAAGAATTAAGATAGAGTGTCAAAACAAAAAGATGCTATTTTGTACTAAATATTAAACAAAACCTGACACTTATAAAGCAGCATAGTTTTTAGTATTCCAACCACTTCAGCTACATTGTTATTTGCAGTTAAGTGCTTTTTTCCAACATTTTCCTGCCTAACTTATACAGCAGCAGAGTTTCACTATACTTTAAAAAAAATTACTAGATCCACACCAAAATGACTGGGTGAATTGTCTGGATGTTGTACTATGCCTTTATTTTGCAATAAATATGCAAACAGGTATGTGCCTGTGTTGTGCATAACTGTGCTTCACTCAGTAGCTAATGCTACTGAGATTGTAAAAACTAATTGCACAGTGTTGATTTGGTTGCTTGGTTAATGTAACCTTAGTGTTTGCGTAGCTTTTTGCATGGTCTTGTGCACTTGTATCTTGTTAATTTTGATTTTCAGGCTGACTTGTTGTGTTTTGGCATGTACTGTATGTGCAATATGCGTACTCTTGTGTTTTATTAATATATGTTGTTAAGAAGCAATAACAGCTCTTTTTTTGTAGTCAGCAGCCATTTCTCTATGCATGCAAAAATATCAACAAATAAAAAATACTGTTGTTTTTTTATTGTCCAGGCAGTATGGGGGGGGGGGGACAACAGATACAGATATATTATTTGATTTTGCTAAATAATTGCGATATTAACACCTATAGAAAAATTAACCAAGGGGGGGAAATCAGAATGTTAGAAAAATTATATAAGCAATGTACTAATTGAAACTTAATGAATTTGTTGCTTACTTTGTCCTTACAAACTTTGACTAAAGAACCAAGAGGTTTAACGATTTAAAGAAATTAGGATATTTTCTGTTTTCTTCTTTTGAGAAAGTGGCAACAAATTCCTTTCTCATGTTGTTGTTAGTTGCAGTCATGTCTGACCCATGACAACCCGATGGAGAATGTTCGTCGAGGCCTTCCTGTCCTCTGCATCCTCTGGAGTCCATTTAAGCTCATGCCTACTGCTTCGGTGACTCCATACAGCCACCTCATTCTCTGTTGTCCCTTTCTTTTGCCCTCAATCTTTCCTAGCATTAGGCTCTTTTCATTAGGTGGCCAAAGTATTTGAGTTTCATCTTCAGGATCTGGCCTTCTAAAGAGCAGTCAGGGTTGATCTTCTCTAGGACTGACTGGTTTGACCGCCTTGCAGTCCAAGAAGTTGTGAATGCCTCCAGAAGTTGTGAATGCCCCAACACTGGAAGTCTTTAAGAAGATGTTGGATAGCTATTTGTCTGAAACGGTATAGGGTTTCCTGCCTAGGCAGGGGGTTGGACTAGAAGACCTCCAAGGTCCCTTCCAACTCTACTATTGTATTATTATATTAAGGGACTTGCAGAACCATAGTCTTCTCCAGCACCATAGTTCAAAGGCCTCAATTCTTTGGCACTTATCCTTTCTTATGGTCCAACTTTCATTGCCATACATTGCAACTGGGAAAACCAAATCCTTGACTATATGAACTTTTGTTGGCAGGGTGATGCCTCGGCTTTTTAGTATGCTGTCTAGATTTGCCATAGCTTTACTCCCCAGGAGCAAGCATCTTTTAATTTCTTGGCTACAGTCCCCATCTATAGTGATCTTGCAGCCCAAAAAAATAAAATCTCTCACTACGTCCATTTCTTCTCCATTTATTTTCCAGGAATTGAGAGGACCAGATGCCATGATATTAGTTTTCCTAATGCTGAGTTTCAAGCCAACTTCTGCACTCTCCTTCTTCACCCGCATCAAGAGGCTCTTTAGTTCCCTTTCACTTTTTGCCATTAGAGTGGTATCATCTGCATATCTGAAGTTGTTGATATTTCTCCCGGCAATCTTAATTCCAATTTTTGATTCATCTAGCTCCGCCCTTCTCATGATGTACTCTGCATATCAGTTAAATAGGCAGGGCTACAGTATACAGCCTTGCCAGACTCCTGTCCCAATTTTGAACCAGTCAGTGGTTCCGTGTCCTTTCTCAGAGTTGAGAACGAAATTGTGTTCTATTCAGATATATTTAAAATTGTTTAAAAATCATACTCTTGGCCATGTTTTCAATAATTTGAATAGTAGGCAGTATTCAGCACAGAATATCATCTCAAGTACTCTTGTGATCCTGGTGGAAAAAACAAGGCAGGAGTAACTGAACTCAATTGTTCATTGTTTACAAAACCTGGAACACTTGAAAAATGTCATGCATTGTTCTCATAAATATGAAAGCCCAATCTGTTTTCAGTTTTTTCTCATCAGAATGGAGCTAATTTGAATCAGTTTGTCCTTTTGACGAAATATTTCAAGAGGATCAATTTTATCCTGAGTTGAAAATAAAACATTTTCTGCACCTCTTGACCTCTAGACATTGTTTACTCAATTATATTACAGATATACAGTTGATTGTATATTTCCAAAGTACAGAATTATTTTTGAGAGTTAACACTTGAAATTGTAAATAGTAGAGCTTTGTTTCCCAGGAGATGCTCTTTTTACTTCATTCCCTTTTTTCATTTTTACAATTAATGTGTGTGTTGGTGAGTAATTTGGCAACGAAACATATTTATAAGGTAGGATTCCCTAAGGTATCGTGGTGGACTTCAGGAGAAACTGTTGAAATGCTGAATGGTAAGGCTGTTCTTTTGTATAACATAGAAATCTCTGTTGTCCAGAATTGTACAGATAAGGCAAAACCATTTGCCTCATTGTCAGGCAGTTCAGTTGAATAGAAATGCAAATGTGACATAGGGGGTTAGTATACTGTAGTTGCAGGTGTAGAGAGAGCCTGGTGCTGTCACTTTCTCAAACAGGATTCCTATGTGTAAGGAAATTCTCGTAAGTATCAATATTTATTTTCCAAGGATATAGGAGAGGTTCTCTGAAATGAACCTTTGTCACAAGATGTCTTGATTTTTAAATGGTAATGATTTTAGCTGTACTATCCGCAGAGTGCTATATGAAATGTCCATTATAAAATGAAGAGTGTATCCACTCCACTATGCTGGAAATCCTTCCTTCTTTCCTTCCTTCTTAACCCTTTCCCTGTTTGTTCCTCATTATTCAGCAGAACTTTTGTGTAAGTTACCTCTGCATTTAAAACTAGGGATAGGACTATAGCCAGATTCTTTCTAATGTGTACCCCGATTGGGTCTATTAACCACAGAATAATAGCAAGTCAGTGATCTAAAGGTATTACTTCATCAGGGACACAGTAGCTTAACTGAGGTCAGAAGTCCGACCTAAGTATAGCTGTAAGCCTGATCTGCAAATATGTCTAGAGGGAAAATAAAGAAACGGTATCATGTAAGCCAAGAAAAAAAAATGGCAAGACAACCCTTTCATCTTGGATCTCTATTGCTTTACCCGATGAATATGGAAAAGAAAAGGTTTTAAGAATGTATTGTCAACTAGTACAGGAATAGGGAAGCTGTTCTGTTAATAAATGTTGTAGGACTTGTGATATCCTAGCATGGGCCACTGTGATCAGGCCACTGCTTGGAACTGTTCTCAAAACAAAACAAAACAGGTCCTAAGTTGTGCACATTCTTTTACAGTTACATTTATTACAGATCTCCATAAATAGTTTATGTAGAAATTGTCAATAATTTTTTTTAAAGACAAGGATGCCTCATCAGATGACAGAACTGAAAGGGAAAAAGAATAAGAAAAAAAAAACCCTGCTCACAAATTGTTTAATGCTCTCTGCTGAGCTATATCTATATTATCTTCATATTAGTCAAGCAAGATAATCCTGACATTTGAACTAATTTCTCAGAACATGGTAATGGATACTGTAAAATAATATTTTAAAGCATAGCATGGATCTTGCCATTCATTTTTGCAATAGTTATGTATGGCACAGTTCTACAAATTACATTTAAATAAAACATTTCAATGTTATGGTTAAAAAAGTCAATCAAATTAAAAATAACCCTTAAACTGAAAAAACTGAAGTTAAAAATCATTGAAAAATAAACTGTGTTTATTTTTCGCTGAAATTATATCAAGGTAGTTGGTCAGCAAATCTTTAGAGATATATAACATACAAAGCACATTCTAAGAATTTAAAGGAAACTGCAGTTTGTTTTAAATTCAATTACTTATGGAAAACCCACCAAATTTTATTCATGTTTTCCGTGTTGTATTCATGCTATGTGATTTTTGGTATCTGTAGAAAAAAAGGCAGATATTGTCTGTTGACACTATGTCAAAAGGCTAATGGTTTGCATTTTAAAATCAACGTCTAATTTTATACAAGAAGGATATTGTGGGTTGGGGAAATTGAGAGTTGCTGATGACATAGCTTAAGAGAGGTCTCTTTTGATTGATGATATTAAGTTGAAGGAGCATGGCAACAAGCAGAACACTGAAGGGAAGGATTACAGTAGTATATTCATATATGTCTACAATTTCTCAAATATGTAGCTACACTAAAGCATCCTACCAACATCTGAAACGTTTTGTAGGCATTAGCTTTGATTTTATCCTTAAAGGTAGGACATTTATCAATCTTCCATATTGTTTTCCATACAAAGTAAGCTATTTGATTTTGAGGTTGGGTTGGCCTTGGCTAGAATTTGAAATATTTTTTTAAAAAAACACTATATATTTGAAAGACGTCAACTGCATAAGATAACATTTTGTCTTAATACTTACATTCATAGTTCAAGCTTCATCAAAGACATCTGTGAGGGGGAAAAGAGTCAAAAAGTCACATTGGTTCCAGAAACTGCAGAATTAAAGTGCCATCTCTTTTTTAACATGTGCCACAATTTATGAAAAGGAACAGGGCTTTCATCACATGATCCCAATCCCATACTGGCATTTTTGATCCTCTTTCTGGTCATTCCTGGGTTGGATACAAGTATTTTTTCCATTAATTGTAGTATCCTCTGATTAAAAACAGGAACATTCTTAAGGTCAATAATGTTTTTACCTCTGATAAGCTGATAATCTATTGATATTTTTTTTGGCAATGCTATTTTTTTACTACTTTTGTTTTTGATTATGAAAGCATATTGGCTTCATAAACTTCTGAAACGTATAAGATAGATAGATAGACAGACAGACAGACACTGTAGATGATAAAAATAGATGATAGATATAATATATATAGATATCGATAGATTAGAAAGAACCTGTAAATTCATGACAGAAGCACCTATTTTCCAAAGTAGTAGGCATATGACCTGTTTGACACATAATTCTCTTAATTGCTATTAAATAATTAAACTAAGAAGCTGATCGATGAAAATAAATAATACTGGAAATATATAGCCACAAAATATCAAATTATATTACATTGTTTCCTTTAATCATTTTTGTTAACACAATTTTTAAAATATAAACATGTTTATTGCATTAGTTACAAACTAAAATATGAAAAAACAGTGTTTCTAGATCATTTTTGCTTGACATATTAAAAATCCTGTGTGAAAACAGATTTTATGCCATTCATATGAATTAATTTTTAGTTGATACTAAGTGATGTGAATAACAGGAACGCAAGGAGATAATTCTGGTTTGTTTCAAAGTCTAAAAGAATGTTTTCTGCTTAAAATCCACGTAATTCTAGTTCTGTTTTTGGTATATGGGCAACACAATATAGAGAAGAAGAAAAAAATCTGATAGCACCTGGAAGACTTTGTAAAGTATGGGAGGGTTACTTAGGCAAAAGATCTGTCTGGACCCAATCAAGACAAGGGAGAATTACCAATATAACACGCTCCCTTTCTGTAACACCACTCTTATTCTGTCATTCTGGTGCCTCTTGGGAATACTATATGTTTTTTTTAATGTTTATTACATCTATTTTTCTGTTTGCATAGTTCCCACAGTGTAACTTGTTAATTCTGGATAATTTACAAGAAGATCAGTGCTGCACATATTTCATGAAGTATTGTACTTCTCTGCTGCTTCATGTACTTCAGAGACCAAAAAGTTGCTGAATCTTTGTTAATCTCCGGAGTGGATCTATTTCTCTGGAGTGGCTTTGTTGTCTTTGAATGTTAAAGAACCCGTAGATCTTTAAAGTGGAGATTGCCAGATCAATTTGCATCTGCTGAAGTGCTCTGCACCTCCTAAGTGGCAGTGGCTTCTTGGTATTTGGTACAGCAATCAATATTAAGTGCTCCTGCTTCCGTAATTTATTTGGGGATTTTGAATTCCTTTTCACTGTTATTTCCAAATAAGCACACTATGATGGGATACTACGTCTCACTGTTACAGGCCTGGGATTTTCATATGATACTTGATCTTATTTCTGGGTAAATGTGGATTAAGTTGGATTTTAAATTGCTTCTCAAATTTACTTCTGAATAAACATGCACAGGACTATGATTTTTATATCATGCTTATTCTTATTTTTAAGAAAATCTAGTTGCATGTTAAAACTGCTCTTCCCTTGAGTTTTCAGTTGCTGTTTTGGGGAGCCCCTGCAGATGTAGTCTTGATAAAATTGTGGAGGTGACTATGACTGTCTCTGTCATAGCCATCCTCTTGAGATGTGCACTTTGCATTTTATTCTGACACCATTGGAATGCAGCAATTGGGACTATTTCTAATTGGAAATTGGATCCTTGAACTAAGTCTTCCATTCTCCTGCTTTAAAGTGAGAACTGATCCGGAAGAGGAGATGGTAAACTGTTCTATCACTTGGTCTGACTGAGTAGAAAAACTTTCTTCTTATAACAGAGAAAGCTGTCTAATTTCAGTTTATGAGAAGTAAAAAAAGAAGCCTAATCCCAGAATCCATTACATACTGTTGGGTGCAAGTAAACTATTTTGAAAACATAGATCAACTATATTTAATCCATTGTATATAATGTTTAGTGCATGTGCTTTTTCTTAACATTACAGATAAATCATAAAATTCAAACATACCTCCCCACTTTAAAAAGCTGTTTTGATAGTTAATTCTGATGTTAGATAATCTGAAAAGGCTTTTGAAGGAAGAATTTTGTTCTTGATGTATGGATGATCATACTAAAAAGGTTGCACTGTCCAACAATTCAACCTGCTATGTGTGTTAGTCAAGAAACATGAAAAGTACAAAGTTGTAAGATGTTATAAAAATCTTATCATTTGAGTTATACTTGATCTTTGGAATTCAACTAAGAAAACAAGATAATTGCATGACCTGGGGATTGTTGTATAGAACTAGAACTAGAAGGCAGGTGAAATTGGTTCCAGTGTGATCCTGGTGATACGTTTATTAGGAAATGGGAATATACATTTGTATATATAGTTTAATTACTTGTTTGTAAATCTTTTAAAGTGCCCATTCCCTGGGTGTCACAATCAATTAAGCCATTATATGGTGATATGACACCGCCATCACTCGTTTTCTTGGGATACTGCTAGAGGTAACAACAAATCTGTGTCTTTAGTATATGTGAAGAAATTTAGTGCTTCAGGGGTTAAGTTACGTGGGCTATCCAATGAATCAGCTTATGCTAATAATATTAATAATAAAAACACCAGAGAAAAGTGAACAGAAAGAAAAAGATGAGTAAAAGCATTCTGAAGGTGGGAAGGGTAATATACCTGGCAGGCTTCAAGTCATGTATTTTGTTGATTGGGTATTAGCTAAAAGTCTGATTCTATTTGGATGCTGCAAATGTGCATATACAAACATATTTCTATGGCTTTGGAGGGACGTTGAGCAAGTTTGTATGTATGTCTTTGTGTATGTGTGCATACATTGTCGCTTCAGGCCATGATATCCTAGGGCAGTATAACAAGCAATTCGTGTCAACTCACAGTAAAGATTATTGGTGTTTTCACAGGGGAAATATTTGCACTCCATCTTCTTTCTATTTTTAGTGCCTTGAGCTTCCAGTTAGGTAGGAAGCTCTGGAGGGAAAAGGGAATGACAGCCCTGTAATCTTGCCCCACAATTGGTCAGGTTTACAGTTCTCATCTTATTTCAGATTAGAAGTTTATGTGAGGTAACTTTTTTTTTATTTCTGTATGAACTTGTGTTTTCATCTAAACTACTTGTCTGTCTGTCTGTCTCTCTCTGTATCTATCTATCTATCATCTATCATCTATCTATCTATCTATCTATCTATCTATCTATCATCTATCTATCATCATCTATCTATCTGTCATCTATCTATCTATCATCTATCATCTATCTATCTATCTATCATCTATCTATCTATCTATCTATCTATCTATCTATCTATCATCATCTATCTATCTATCTATCTATCTATAATCTATCTATTCTGCTTTCCCTTTGAATATATTTCCTTTAAAGAAAGCAAGGCAAATGGAAGAATGTAGTCACTCTATTTAGAAGCATCACAAGCCCAATAACGAGTTGTAATTTACTGTGGGAAAGAAAGCAATATGCATTTTTTGCCACAGAATTGTTGTTTATCATAATAATCTTTCTAGTGAAAAGCCTAATTTGTTCTTTCTCCACGAATATTTTAAATATGATTACCATAATATCAGAGACTGAGATAGTCCAAAATGCAGTGCTGACCTTGAGTGTACTTTTCGATTTAACATGTGGTCCTTTAACATTCAGGAAACAACTTGCCTCAATTCACTTATTAATAGATAATTTGAAAACGTTCTCTTGTTCTGTGATATATGCCTGCGCCATTCAGATTCTTGAAATCTTTCACTATTCCATGGAACAGCATTACCAATGTAAATAGGTGTAAGATTTTTCACAATATCTAGTGGGAAAACTCCATAACTAAAGTGAGCTGCTCCCTTGGCCCTCCACTAGTTTACGATTTAATTTTTACTGACATTCCACCTCGTATTATTAGCTCCACAAAATGAAAGTGAAATAATCCCATATTAATTAAAGAGTGATTGAATTCCCTCAATCATCTTTGCCTTGGCTTATTTAGACAGTAACACCATGTGGCTCTCCAAGGAAAACATGTGCCAGAAGAGTTTCATAAAGAGGGAGAGAGTATGGGTTTTGTATTATACTTAAAACCTTTTCCCATTTAGACTTTCTATAAAATATAATAGCAAAGATTTTAAGGGGAGCCATATATAGATTCTGCACTGTACAATTTAAACAGAGGTTGCTAGTTCTGAAGAATCACTGATGCAGGATACTTGTGATTCATTCACTGTACTGTATTGATAGGATAAAATTATTGTGATGTTATTTTGGAGAAACTTTGTGATTTTGATCTAAAAGGATAAAAAGACTGTATGGAGAATTACATGCATATGTATGCATATGTATGCTTATGTATTGCTTATACCGAAAAGCAGTTTTGAGTGTTGTGGTTTGTCTAAAATTCAGGCAAGGTGGTCATTACTTCTGCTAAATATAAATGAAAGCAGCAGATGGTTCTAAAGTAGTAATCTACTACCATTTACTGAAGAGTAGGCTAGCATGAAAAGAAATTCAAAGAGTAAGCTTGTCACTTCCTCTGTGTGTGTGTGTGTGTGTGTGTGTGTGTGTGTGTGTGTGTAGGAAGTATATTGTAACCAGTGGTATGCTGTACATTCTGAAGGAAACGTGGTTTTCTAACAAACATTTCACTCAACTTCTTCTTTAAAAAGCTAGCACAATATATACTTGCAAATAAATGAATACAGGATTTAGATACATGTTGGGCGTTTATAAAGAAGCACATAAGCCCTTTGTTATTCAGAAATAGTATTTTTAAAATACCATTCTCTGCCATGTTGCCATCTAGCTCTATCATACTTAAAGTTAGCTGTAACAACTGTGTTATTCTGATTAATGTCATATAATCAAAACTCCATTTAATAATATTTTTTCCAAATATAATTAAAAAGATAGGATTAGCTGGTATAAAAAGACTATAATATCCTTTGGGGATACAAGCATCAATAAAACTATATATTTACCTCATAATAGATACAAAATTCACTTTCCTGCTTAAAGATGCAGTGTATCTTACATGAGCATACTAATAAAAATAGAGGAGATGTGAAGATATAGGCTCCATTCAGGATACTTACTGACTTATTTCAACTTCCCAGGCCTGATTCCATAACTACAGGCTTTTGGGGTGAGATTTTATATTGCAATCTCTGTCAAAGAGCAAAGAAGAAAAGGAGAATGCATGCACTACTGTGTTGTATTTTCCGTAACCTAGAGATTATGAAATAAGCATTCACCTTGATTTTATTTTCACAAGTCTTTCCTCCTCAAGCATTCTTTGAGAGGGAAAAAAGGGAGCTGTAATAATAGATTCTACCTTGCCTCATTTATTTTCTCTTTTAATAAAATAACTGAACTGTAACCAGCATACCCAAGTTAAAGAATGCTGTTGAAATTCCAGGCCCAGGTCTACTAGAGGTGACATTTTAAGTCTCAGGGGAGAAGCCCAATTGCCTTTCATGAATGCATAAATTATAATACTATGATTGTGGTCCCCTAAGCTGCACTACCATCAGCGAAGATCCATGTCTGTAAGGTGTCTGGCCGAAAGATAGCAATAGTTAATTTGGTGACAGGGGAGAGACAAAATGATATGGATGAGCAAAAGGACTGTGGACAAGGAAAGCTGAGCTGTGAGGGATGGAAAGCACAAAACAAAACAGCAGTTTAAAGACTATTCACAGCCGATTGTAATAAACACATGAGGTAAATTTTGTATTTCTCATTTCAGTTTAATAAGTATGATATCATATTGTGGTATATATTGCTTATGAGGATATTTTTTCATGTGAAAACCAACGTCTCTCTCTCTCTGTGTGTGTGTGTGTGTGTGTGTGTATGTGTGTGTGTGTATATATATATATATATATATATATATATATATATATATATATATATATATATATATATATATATATATATATATATATATATATATATATAAAGTTTATGATGTTTATGGCATGTAATTAATATGAAGACAAACAGTATCCATTTTACAAAGTCATTTTTTTCCATTAAATGCTTCAAATGATGTTCAAGATGCTTCATTTATAAAGCATGGAGAGACTTGCTTAATATATCTGTAGCAGGATTTTGTCTCACTGCTCAGAATCAAAATTTACATCTTAATTAGATCTCCGTACGTAGCAAAAATGCTGCTGGTAATAAAACATTTTATTACCTGTTTTTCTATTAATAGTGGATACTCTAGTTTTGCTATGTGTATTTCTGACCCCCCCCCCCCCAATACTTGCATTTTCTACATGTATGAAAAGCAGTCTATGAACTGTCCATAGGATAAAGATCTCACAGGCTACAAAGCTCAACAAAACAAACAGAAGCAAACATGTCCTGTGCTTTTACAAATACTTTTTTTTCTTTTCTGTCATTTCACTTTGGTGCAAGCCATCAAATAGATTTGGAGACAGCTGTTGTATTCCCATTTGTGAATGTCATTATTGTAGTTAGAAGAGGTGCACAGATTAGTTTTGATCAAAAAAATATGTTATTTTCATCATAGAGTGCGTTACGGGGGGGGGAGAGAGAGAGAGAGAGAGAGAGAGAGAGAGAGAGAGAGAGAGAGAGAGATTGGATCAATTCAGTTGAATTAGTGACAAGAAGTATTTTCCAGGATTAAAATAATTATTTCATCACCAGATATGAGAGAATATTTTTATAAATATAAAAGAACCTTTAGAATAATTATACTATATTAACATGTTTAATTATTAATGACACTTTCAGGACACGGGTTCTTCCCCCATTCCTTCATTTTTGCAGATTCTTAGAAAATGGGTAGTGTTGGCCCAGAGTCTGATATACAATGATTTACATCAGTAGTGTATTCAGAGAAGAAAGTCATCAGCTCTGGCATAAGGCAGGCAGAAGTAAGGAATTAGAAGGTTGGGTAATTTTGCAGGCGGAATGTAAATCATGTTACATATTTACATCCATGTTGATCCTTGATTTGTGTGTGCGTGTGGGCATGCTTGTAAATGTCTACAATTAAGACAATCAAATTAAGCCTGTAAGATTTCAAAGATTACAGACCAATTTGATACAGACTTATTCAAAATTTTATAGTCTTGACTTTTAGTGGCACTTCTGTCAAAGCTACACTATTGAATATTAACATTGCTGAAAAGTCTTACCTACTGCATTCCTGAAAGTAATTTTCTTTGAAATCAGTGAGGTTCACATTAAAGACAGTTAATACCCAAAGAATTAATTGTTCAAATTATAGCGGGTCTATTATTATTTCAATTAAAAACATACCCATTGTATCTAGTATGTTTATATGCTATGGGTCCACATCCACCCACCAGTTTGTACCTGCATGCATTGCACCTATTTCTGTGTTTGCTTTCAAACATTAATTTCTCTCAAGTTCTTTTATCACACTTTTTCTTAAAAAAAAGGTGCTGAAATACAAGCACTGCTAATGTTATGTTTATAAAGGTCAGCAATGTAAACTTATTTAGATTCCTCAAACTGATATTCAGAAAGGTGAAACAGAATGTAAGTGAATTACGGGTGGGGGGGGGGGACACAAAAATTAACGGTCCGATTTTAGTCATGCTTCCTTAAATCAATAGACAAGCAAGTCAGACCTGTTTATGAAGAAATATGCCCGGGAGCTACCTGCGACGTATGCAGGCTTCCTCAGAAGGAAGTGCAACCAAGTTCGGGGAAGCGGGGGGGGGGGAGGGTCGGATTTGTTCTACCTGTCTCTCGTCTTTCCAAGTAATAGTCTACTTGCCGAGTGAACCCGGACGGATAGAGTGGTTAAAACAGACCATCCCGAGTTGGCCCCGCACAACACACCCCACGCACACATGCAGGAGACAGAAGAAGACGGGGGAGGGGAGGAGGAAGAGAAGAGCAGTACAAAATTATACCTTCTGGCGATATCTTCTTTTTTAAAAAAACCCAAGGCTGCACACCTTCCTGCCCAACCGTAGTTTAAGAAACGAGAACACCGGTCGATTAAAGAGTTAAAGCCCCCCCCCCCCCCGTTAAGAGTTGAAAGCGCGCCTGGGTTGCTTTGCAAACCACTTTTTTAAGGCGCTGCGTCTTTTAGGTCTGCGGCGCGTTCTCAGTTGTCGCTTTCCCTTTCTCTCCCTCTCTCCCCACTTCCCTCCCTCCCCCCCGCACCGCTTCGCCTGCTCTGTCCCCTTCCAGTCCCCTCCGCCCGTCTGTACCTGTCGAGCGGCGCTCAATCTGTGCAGCCTCTGCTCTTGCCGGCGCTGATTGGCCGACGCCCTACCAATCGCGTTTCTGTCTGGGCCAGAGGGAATGCATATGTAAAGCCCTACTTCATATTTATAAGCTCCAATCGGGGCTTTAAGTCCTTGATTAGGAGCGTGTGAGCTTTTGGTCCCAACTGGCTGTGCCCATAGGCTTGTCACCAGGAGAACATTTGTGTTAATTGCACTGTGCCTGTGTCAAGGAAACTTTGATTTATAGCTGGGGTGCACAAATAATGGTTGCCGAGCGCACATGGATTCGGTAGAACTTTGCCTTCCTGAATCTTTTTCCTTGCACTACGAAGAAGAGTAGGTACCTACCATTCTTCTTATACCCCCCGCTTCCCGCTTTCCTTTCTTATCCCCCCCCCGCACTTTTTCCTTCTTCCTAATGGTGGGGAGGGAAGTAATAATAACAAATATCTGAAAAGCCGCTTTCAGGTAATGCCTCCTAGCGTCTTGCGTGCGTGAGTAGAGCGGTATGTGTTCGTCTTGTCTCTTTTGTGCTGTGCTTTATCTGTTAATTCAGCAAGTGGAGGAATTGTGGTGGTGGTTGTTTTCTCTCTCTCGACAATGTTACCTTTTGAGCGGGGAGCGGCGTGGCTGTCAGTAAAACAGCTGTGCGAGTGACAGTCATTTCTTATTCAGGTACTAAGAATAGGCACTTGGCTTGGCCCAAAGACAGAGTGAATTGTTTCAGCAGATCTCTCAGAAAGATACATTTCCTTCCCTTCTCCTGCCTGCTCCTCCTGAAATGAGTGGAAGAAAGCTACGGTCTAAAACAAGATTTAGATAATCTTTTGATCTTTCCTCTTTCTGAGATTTCTTGCCAAGCCCGGTGGGGAGTGGGGGACCAGCTCAAGAGTTTAATCCCACTTTAAGGATAGTGCTCTGTAATTAAGGTTTAATGTAAGGCTCCAGTCATTTACTGACAAATAGGTCCATTAAGTAGCAAAGGTAGGGGTGTCTGTGTTTGTCTGTGCATGTGTGCATGTGTGCATGTGTGCATGTGCTACTTCCTCAGCCAACCTGAGCTTTGTTTGCTTTTGACTGGAATTTAAAAACAGTGATTATTCTTTTTTAATGCAGCGTTATCCAGTGAAATATTTTATATAAATAAAAATACATTTGGGCTATATAGCACATTTAATATTATTGACTGCATGCATTTTCTCTGAGCTCTGAACAAATAAACCGAAGGGGAAGAAGGTTTCCAAACCAGTGTATCGCTTCACAACTTTGAAAGCCTGCAAACTTAATTTTGGTCTTTAAAAACCTGAGGCGGCAGGAGCTGGCAAGGGGCTCAGCCTAAGACCGAATGCATACTATGACAATACTAAAATACACTCAATACTGTGTATTTTAGATATATGGTTACTAGCTGCCATTAGTGTCTGCATGTTAGATTGGTGAGTTACAATTAAATTTCGGGGGGGGGGGGTTGTAAAAAGAGTCTTGAACATTGGCATGTGATATAGATTAATAAAAAAAAGTATGCCAATGGGTGCTATAATGTTTGGATACGTGGAAGGGGAGGGAGAGAAAGGATTCCTTATTCACCTGCAGAAGAATGTAGATAAATTATGTTAGAATAGTAATTGAAATGCAGTTTGTCGATCAGTCTGTTGATGTACAGTGTGATTTAAAATGTCTTAATTTGTGGCTAAGTGCAGTTGTCACAGTTCCAACTTGCAATGGCTAGCTTTTTTCTGTGGAGAAGGTGAGAGAGGAAGAGAGAGATTCCAAAGTTAGGAAGATGCTCTTTTTTCAAAGACCTTTCTTGATTTTTTGTTCTTAGAGCTAATTTGAATGATTAATTTTGATAAGCTTCTTAAAGTAGAGGCATTTAAATGAAATCAGAGCATATGCCTTTTTAGCTCTGGTGGAAAGGTCTTATTATTCTCCCACTTTGCCACAATTAGCTCTCTACTTCCATTTCTCCCTGACTGCCTCCGCCCCCCCCCAATTAAAAGTCTTCCGGATTGATCTGTGGTTCATTGGGTAGGTAGAGCTATCTAGTGCCCAGGAGCACAGCCCTTTCTCTCTGTCTGTATCTCAATTAATCAACCACAGAGTCTTACTTGCTATTAATATTGCTGGTAATTGTACTTTGGCTTTGTGGTATATTGTACAAACTAAACTATGAATTAAGTCAAAAGAATGAAATAAAGAAGCTGAATATTTCTAGAGTTGGAGCTTTATTGTATGTGCATATGCAGGGGTGTGTGTCTGTGTGTTAGAGTACTTACAGAATGTGGAGTGATAAAAAGACAGTATGGTTTGAATTCTAGGTAGCCCACGTTGAAGAATGAAAACCTTAAAGCCATCTGTCAACCTCGCGTTTTCTTTTTTTTTAATAAAAGAGAGTAAATGCAAATAATAGTTAAAAAGAGAATGGAAGAGATATATGTGCAGATGTATGCATATGTATGTGACTTTAAATACTATAAATGAAACTGCCATCATGGCACAAAATCTCATCTAACCTCTGATTAAAATGTAACGTTGGCTAAAGGCTTCTAGTGCAGACTTAATTTTACTGTTTTAACAGTTGTCACAGCTGTTGGAAGAAGGAAAGGCAATTGAAACACTCAAAAAAGGGCAGGGGGAGGACCTCATTTAGTACATTTAAACATGATCTCTGAATGCCAAGCATACAAAAGCAAATAGGCTTGTGACTTCAGTTATATTCTCTGTATTGTGCACATTATCTTTTCCTCTGATCCTTTCATTAATTTGAGATCAATCTCTATCACACTACAAAAGTGCAACAGTTCTAAAATGAAACAAAGCAAATGTGAATGTCATAAAGCAATTAATTTTAAAGATAAGCAAAGAAATCAGCTTAATAGTAAAGAAGATAAAATATCCAGATGCCAACAAACTTCAGATGGTTTTAGTGAACCCTGATGTCACAATTGAAAAGACAAAAGATGCTTTAGAGTCATGGAATCGAAAACTGTGCAAAGATTTTGGCACATTTAGTTTTAAAAATGGTATTAATTTGAGAGCTGCTGTATAGGTTTTTTTCTTGCTTTATTAACATTATTTAAATAGATATTAAAGGTTATTTATTTTTGTTTTAATTTCCTTTCCTTTGCTGCATTGATCTTAAAATTTGATCAAGAAAGGTGAACAATATTTGGTACAGAGGAGGCAGGGTAATTAAGTGAAGAGAAAGTTAAAACTGTTTGGTCACCTCTCCTGACATAAGATCTCTCTATCTAATATAGCTGACATAATTTCTGCCTATCTGTGTTAATACAATATGTAACTCTTATGCAGGAAAAATATTTTAAAAGTCATTGTCTTTAAATCTAAATATGTATTGTTATTGTGTAAGATATTAGCATGGCTGCTGTCTAAATGAGTTTTTTTGGAGGGCTTTTCAAAATGGATCCTTATACATCTACTTAAATACGTAGACCTTGTTATAGACTCACTGTGAAACTTCCAACTTTGGATTTCTGTTTTTCATACACATTTTCTTTAAAATTTTGCAGCTGACAAAGTGCAAAAGCTGATGCTGAAATATCTGACAGCTTTTTCATTTGCTAGGCCTGACCTTTTTTTTTTTTCCAAAGTGGTGGTTGTTCATTTTAATGTGTTTATGGTTCTTTTCTTTTATTTACTGAGCCTAGTCTGTTCCAGCAGTAATTAACCTGTGTTATTAGCAAAGCCCTTGTGGATATTCATTAATTCTCTTGAATGGATGATCATTTTCCTTCACTGTTATATCTTCCCTTCCCCCGACATACTATCCTGCTTTAATTTTTTTTTAAAGATTTTTTTTAAAGTACTTAATTTGGAAAATTGTTAAATTGATGCTTTTGGAAAAAAACAGTAATAAAAACAGCAGTCTTGAATAGTTGTGTGAAAGTATGTCAGACAAGAAGGAAGATCTCAATACATTTTTTAAAAAAATAATGCAATCAGTATAAGGTGATTTTTTTTTCTTCCTGTCATTTCTTTATTTTGTGACCATTGCAAGCTAAGAGATGAATTTTATTCTTTTCATCTGATCTGAAGTTACTCTGAACAGCAGTTTGCACACTGAAAGAAATATATATATATTAAGCCTTCAGGAAAATAATGCTTCCGCTTAGACTGCTGAGGACAGATAAGGACTGCCTCATTAGCCAAACCTCACTTTTGCAATTATTTAAAAACACATGGAACTGTACATCAAACATAGAAGATAACTTGCTTGTGATTATCTTTGTAATTCTTGAAGCCACTTCTCAAAAGCGAGCCTAATTGTGTTACATTCTAATAACACAAGGTTTGGTTTGGTTTGTGTTGTTTAAATAACAGCATACAAATAGCTTGGCAAATGTCCTGGTATTGAACATTTCTGATGCACAGTGACCTTTGTCTTGGTGCAAAAACAAATAGAAATGAACAGCACTAATATTTATTGACAGCCTTAAATGAATGCCCTCTTATGAATATTGTTAGCCTATTACCAATCAGCAAAAATGCTGAATGTTAAGAAATTTAAAGTAAACTGGATACGCTCCTGTAGAAGCTTAAAACAACTTGGTTATTTTCCATATAGTTTGGATTTTGCTTTATCACATGCACACTAAAGAAAAAAAATAAAATAAAATATTGGTCTCTGTCTAGTTCCTCTCTAGCCCTAGCAAGCTCTCAAGAGGAAATCTATGATTATGCTAGGCTGGTTCGGTTTTTATCTCTTTTACATTCATTGGCCTTGTATTAAATTGTCATTGTCCTAGAGCACATGAGAGAGAGGAAAATGAATTGCACTTCTTGACATTCTCTGACAGTGAAATATTTAACTTCTCTGTCTCCAATCATACTCATATGTACATATTTGATAGCGCTGGAATGACAACCAGCAATCCCTGTTAGTCTGACATCCCCATTTTACAAGTTTGCCATCGTTTGGGAACCAATTCTCCTTCTGTCTCCCTTTAATACCAGTTTTACTTGGCTGAGGCATATCAGCATCTATTTAAATTGATATAAAACAATTCCACATTTTATCGCAACTGATAATGGTTGCATAAGCAAGTGGCTACTTGCTTTATGCATGTTCCACTGTTATATCTGTTTGTCTATATTTGTGTGTTATAAACAGTGTGTGTGTGCAAACATTTTTGAAACTTTTTTTCCTTAAAAAAATAAACTCTGTAAGAACAGTGTAGATATTAGATTGCCCTGATTCTGTCTTTTTTTTTTTCCAATTGCTGGTGCATTCTTTTAGATAGGTAATCCAGATGCTGTTATTTTCGCATTTATTTCATACAACAAAGTTTAGGATATTTATCTTTGCACTTTTTAGATATAATAAAAGGTGTTACTCTTCCAACGTGCAATTTGTTTAATATTAGAAACATTGGTCTAAAGGGAAATTGAAAATTCATTTTTAACAAGCATTTGTTAATATTCTGATACATACAACTTTTACTGTTTTCATATTATAAATTTATTTATTTTTAAGTGTAAGATTTTGCTTGCATTCCTCCAAATTGTAAAGTGTAATTAAAATTAAACTATAAAATTATAATTTTTTTACTGTATGCCCAACTTTAAATACTTCATTAAAGAGAAAGAAAAAAATTAGGTTCTAAAACACCAAATTCACAATTAAACTTTATAGTAGGAAATAAGAGCTCAAGATGTTAAATGAACCTGATTTGTTCAAATAATATGCAGACCGTATAGCATATATTGTAACACTGCTTCCATTCTAATTGGATATAGGTGAAACAGCTATCCTCTGTTGTTTAAACATAGGCTTATTTCTATAACTTATTTTAATTTCCTAAAATAATTTTTTTGCCTAGAGTTTGCTTTTACTATTGTTACTTAGAATTTCTGCTTTATTTTGTTGCTAATTATTTTTGAATGTGTATGTGCTTATATACCAGAGATAGAAAATACATGTGTATGTGTGATTGTAATGCACACATACACACCACACACATGCATCTTGTGTGATTGGAGATATATAAAACCTCTACATTATGGCTTTCTCCTTTAATTGCAGTTCTGCCATAAGACATCTATAGAATTGGATTTTTAATTGTCTTTCACTGAAGTTTGTATTGAAAATTATGTCTTGAACAGGAAAATATACTAGTTTGCTAATCTGTTCACTTATTTTCATGTGCAGATAAAGCTTTACACACACACACACACACACACACACACACACACACACACACGGCAAAACTGATCCTTTATTGTACTATGATGGCTTTGAATGTCAAGTTTCAGGTTTTTCAAATCATGCACAAATAATTTTCCCACAAATAATTTATTAATACAGATATTATTACTGCACAATTATGCATGTTTGCTTATGAAGTTTAAATTGTGGTAGCAATTTATGGCAACTTATTCGAAGGGATCCTAATCAAAATATATGAGATTAAGTAATTGTAAAACTAATGTTTGTTTTTTATCCAAGCTGAATTTGTACAATACATTCATCAAACTGAAGATTAATCTAAAAGATTGACTTTTTGTAAGCATAAATACTTGGAAATTATATGAACATTGACCCAAATTGTTTATTATATAAGATGCTGTGTTTGTATAAGGAGAACATTGATCAGGAATGTCTCTGAAGCCCGTAAAGGAAGGGCACAAACAGATGGGCAACGATCAACATCCCACATATAGTATGGGATAATTCTTCCACCTGTGTAGTAGATTTTTTTGGATGCAAGCCACTGAAATAAATGAAACGTTCATTGTTGACCCTGCCCCTCTTGAAGGAAATGGGAAAACAAAATCTAGGTAGATGTTTGTCAGGATATAGTCCATTTGTATTTGTTTGCAAGCTGCTATCTCACTTATTCTTCTGTGTCTTTTCAAGTTTAGAGTGAGACAGAAAGGCACATCTCCTTTTCATCATTTTGATTGGAACTACATGCCATACGTAATGTGTTTTGGCAGCACTTACCTAGCCAAAGAAAACAAATTAATATTAGCCATGCTGTGGGGCATCCGAAGTATCACAGATATGTCAATTTAGCTTTGCTCTCTCATACGACTTTTCCTTAAACAGCTGGTTGAACTGTCGCAAGATGATGTAAAGGGCTACAAAGGGAGTTTTAATAGGTGTGATCAGTGATTGAAGGCTGTGGCTAGTTAAAATCAGAACACATTGCCAATGCTTGTTTTCAGCCTTCATTATATATATAGACTCAGAACCTAGAAAACCTCTATTTATACCTGATCTTTAAAAAGTCAGATCTAGAGACAGTAAGAAATAATGAGAAAAGCTACATGGAATAAAGTTGACTGACTTCTAGGCAACAATTAAATTTCTTTTTGCATACAGATGCAAGTGAATAAGGAAAGTAAGGTGTGTTGGGTCATGGGATTTTGTTCCTTTCTTTCCTCATAATTGTTCACCAAAAATAGTATTGAAGACCAATTCTTACTCTCTTCTAAAATCTGTGGTGTTTAAAATGTTTTATAAGAGTTTTATACCATTTGGTACGTCCAGAAATTAGAAAAATAATATATCATGGATGACATAGCATGTTCAATCTGCTCTTTAAAAATGTGCCACGCATAAAATATCAGAAAGCAAGCACTGACTTTTCTGTTTGTATATACAATTGCCTATTTTGTTTATTTCCAATACATTTCCACTTTTTTGTAATATCTTGGGACATGCTGTAGGTTTTAGCTTGATTTGTAAGTTAAAGGCTCTCTTTTTTTCTTAAATATTCCCAGGTGATGTCAGATGAAAAGGGTATTATGGCTGAAATATACACCAGAGGAATTCATTTTGGCAAGCCTGGTCCATGTAGGTTAGTGAATCAACAAATAAATAAATTGTTTTGCTTTTTGTTTACTTTAAGTTGAGCAAAGACAGAAAAAAAGGAAAAGATAAGAAAATGAATTTTGCAAACGATATCATATTTATATCACTATGCAGATAAATGTAATAAATTCTGTATAAAATTTGCATGGAGACAGATATTTTCCAACTTAGCATATTAATAATTCTTTTCATTATGAAGTATTTATTTTATCAACTTACAACTTTTATTCTTATTAACACTTTCATAGCAGATGTATGGTCCGCAGGTATGAAATGGCCTAAGGTACACTTTTTAAAATATTTCCCCAAAATCTGTAGAAATGGGAGATGAGATTTTTAGCATCAAAAAGATATGAATTAGGCACTGTATGGTTATATCACTGAATGATTTCTACTTAAGAAGTAGGTCAAGTTAGCAAGAGCTAACACCCACTGTTAGTGATTTACATTAATATGAGTGACACCTGCCCCATCAATCATAGGGACCATAGTTTCACAGATGGAGAAACAACAATCAGGTGAATTACACAGCAGAGCACACTTGGCTTAATTCATCTCATTGTTTTCTTACCAATCTAGATAATGGTTTGTTCTGCTCCTGAGACTTAAGTCACAAGATTGAGTTCTGCTCAGGTGGGATCATGTCCCAGACTTTAATCTGAAAAAAATCCTCCTTCAGAGGAATTGGAGATAAAGTAGTTCCTCCATTCTCTTTGGCATTTGGTGGAATAATGACTGTAGAATAAGCTGCATCAGAACCTTGAATCAAATGTGTCAATTGTGACACATTCAGAACAAAATTGATCAGTTGCTTAAGATGCCGCAAAACATTTAAAAAAAAAATTAAAAGGTAATAACACAAACGGCGAACTTCGAACAGTGTTGATATGTATCCATTATAGGAAAATCTATTAAATCTCAAGTACAACTCTGGCTCCATTCATGCCTCTTTTGATCCACCTCTATTCTAATGTCAGTGGTCCTCATTATATAAATATATATTTCTCCCTGGCTGTAGTTTGAGAATAGTTGGGGATACTGTACAGATTCTTCATATTTTTCTGATTCTAATATCAAACAGCAAACCTGTAGCATGTTGAAATCAGTCAGCAGTTCTTCCAAGATACAGCTTGTGTTTGATTGTGTGTAAATACAGTTAGTTAGCTGGGTTTATCTGATAGCCTGGCAGAAAGAGAGAGAAACAGGACAATCTGTTTTCAGTAACTGTGCTGTTCATACACCTGATAAGATTGAGAGTACTTTCGACTGCTGATACGTTTTAAATAAGAAAAAAATAATCACTTCCACAGGCACCAGCTTATCAGAAATGGAGCAAAATGCCAACACTTTTACATTAGCAAAAGCGAACGTTTTAAACAACTTATGACTTGCCCCTTTATTTAAATTGAATAGAAGGTTACTTGTAAGTATACAGTTATGAACCAGAGAACTTATTACCTATTTTAAACTGCAAATTATATTGGGAAAGAAGCATTTTTGCAACAATAAGAACTGTTTGGAAGTAGAATAACTATTTCAAATAGTCTTCAGAACATTTTAGAACCTTTGTCTCTTGCATCCTGTTCTGTGCATATCCATATTGATAGGGAGCATTAAGTTCATAATTCCAAATTTCACTATTGTGTTTTAATATATGAGATATGAAGTTCAATTCAGATCAGTATCTGATGTAAACTGCTGAATATCCACAACAGTTCTGCATTTTAAGGAAAAATAAAGCAGAAATATCATCTTATTTAGATTAATTTTAGTGGAGACAATAAAATATATCCTAGTGTTTTTTTTTAAAAAAAGACATACAATTTTTTAAAAAAATGAAACTGAATGCATTATCTTTTTTAAAAAAATACTTTTGACTCACTTTCCATGGTAGAATAATAAAAGCATAATATTTATCATGTTTTGCTTCTGACTTAGATATCTTTTAGATACTATGGTAGTTTGAGACTGTTGTAACATTGTATTTTTAACTGTTAAATTTCTTCTCAATCATGCAGATAAATTTGGTGTATTCGGTTGATAAATTGGAGAGCAAACCACAATAGATTGATTTGGAATTTTTATTGATTACCCTCCATAAAATCACTGTTACCCATTTATGTCAGTAACTTCCTTGTTCTGTACCTCTAAATGAGACAGGAACTTTGAGAACAAAATGTTGACATGTTGATTAAGCACCTATACTTGTCTAGTTTCAGCATGCTTTTTCAATGCACAGGTTCATTTTTGCAATTTAAGGCATTTAAAGAAAAATATTCAGTTAGATTTATGAAATTTTAGCTAAAAATCACTGGTTTCATTTGACTGTAAAGTAATTTGATTACTTGAGGCGAACTTCATGCTTTCGAGCTATCGCTCAAAGAAAGAAAGGCTTCATTCTGTGAAGATGTCAACTGTAAATATAAAAATGCATCACTGAAAATACAGTGGTTTAAGATTCAAACAGAAATAAAATTCTCTGCCTGGGGAAAATAGTGCCATGAAAAATAAAAGAGAAGTCTTTTCTTCTGTTAAAGCGTTTGGAAATAGTGAGTTAAAGCAATAAGACCCACCACATTTTTTTCAGACACACCGAATAACAGAATAACAGAGTTGGAAAAGAAATTGGAGGACTTCTAGCCCAACCCACTGCTCATGTAGGGAACCTTATATCATTTCAGACAAATGATTATCTAGTCTCTTCTTAAAAACCTCCAGTGTTGGACGACCCAAAACTTCTGGAGGCAAGTCGTTCCACTGATTAATTGTTCTAGCCATCAGGAAATTTCTCCTTAGTTCTAGAGAAAACTGTAGAGAAAACAATATTCTATAAATCCACATATACTTCATTCCCAGTGAAGCATATAGTATGTAACTAAGCAACCTCAGATTGTATACAATTTGATTGATTGATTAAAAAATGTTTTAGCATTCCTGGATTTTTCCCCTGGAATTAGGTATTATGTAGGATTGTGAATTCAGATCCAAGTAATATAGTTAGATTTTAAACATAGTCAATTTGAGATCACAACAGACATTTTGAAGACTGCTCAATTTTTTTTCTTTTTTCTGCTAAGTTTTTAAAAAGTATTTTTGTCTTGATTTCACACTAGGAATTAGCATTCCGTTCTCCTGCAGTTCAGAAGGAATATATTGCATTAACTCCAATACAGATTACAGGATTGCATTTACAGCAGTCATAAATGCCATATTTAGTTCTTACTTTGTGGATTGATTTCAAGTTTTAAAGGTGTGGGGACTCCAACAGTCAGTTGTCAAGTTCTGAACTCGGTCACATCACAAAAATGAACTGCTGTGGAAGTAAGTGAGATACAATCAGCTCTTCATTAAAGCAGAAAGCTTGTTATGCAGCCATCTTCAAAACAGTATATCTCTAAATAAATTCTTGGCTCCATTTGGAAGAGTTCAATAGCAGTATACTGTACGGTAGGGCTGAGACTAAGTTATAATACCGATTTTTCAGGGAGAGGAGCCTTGGACCAGTTTTGCGTGTCTCTGTTTAAAACTGGGAAGCACAGGCATTTGCAAAACCAGAAGGCTATAGCCAGCCGGTGCTTTATTAAGGTTATTGATTATAGTGTGCCATATTGATTATGATTGAACATTATAATGTACATTTATAATATATGGATAGAACTCTGAGAGATTTCCTGCAAATAGCTTAGGTTTCTAGCTACATATGCCACCATTATATCAGAAACTAAAATAATTGTTTTTAAATTTGGTTTCTAATTTAGGGGATACTGAGTGGCTTTTTTTGAAAGAAAGTACATACAAAATTGATTCTGGGACTATTTGCAAATTCCCCAATTGAATCTAGGATCCTTGACACTCTGTGCCTAGGATCCTTGGCACTCTGATCGAGCACAGGATATGACACTACTTTGATTTCTTTGGAAGTCTACCTACATTTTTTGTTCTAAAGCTGTTCTATGATAGCAGCCCTTGAACTTCAAATTCAGAGCAAATTAATGCACTGGTATAGTACCTATTAGCCCATTATTGGTGCTAATGATCCCAAGAGAGATGGACAAATGCTGTCATTCACTTCTTTTTTTAAATTCTTAGTTTTGCTAAAGAATTGCAGTGATGTATTACATCCCCAGGAAAAAGGAAAAGAAAAACAAAACTTGGGGGTTTGTTGGAGATCTAGGAAGAATCTACAAAGACAACAAAAAGCTAGTTACAGTTTTTAATGTTATGCATCTCAGCAGAAATAGTTTGTTTTCTATAGTTGTTGAAATTCTGCAGACCTTAATAGCATATCAGAGAAACCTTACACTGATTAAAACAACAGCAATTCTTTCTAGATTAAATTCTATAGAATTGTGCTCTTTAATGTTCAGACTGATAAGACAAATAAGATTTGCTTTTGGTAGCCATTCTGTCAATGTGAAGCAAAAAATAAAATAAAAATCCATGTATGTTCAGAAGACTTAGCACAAAAAAATCACATAGTGTGTTTGCATTTTTGAATAATATTTTTATAATTCAAACTGAAAATACATTCATGTTTTATATGAACTGTAGATATTTATAATGATTATTTTTATAGCATTTTCATTATTCTTCCTATTTTTTTCAAACTATCATAAGAAAATTATGTATGAAAAGATGTGATCACAAAAGGAAATCCTTAGAAATACAGTAGGAGATTGCTGGATACATGTATCATTTTATGTCTCAGAAAACATATACCTTTATGGAAAAAGAATGAGGCCTCTAATGGAGTAAAACTTCCATATTTGGGACAAATGCATACTGAATATATATGAACAGCAACAAGGATTTAGCTTTTAAGGAAAATGTTACTGTACCAGCATCTTTGCAAAAATACATGTGCACTTCAAATATATGTGCACTACTTTAAAAAACAACAACAACCTAGAATTGGTTTTTCTTTTTGAGTTCAGCAGAATGACTTTTGTTGACAGTTTAGGTGGGGTTAGCATAGATAGACTCAGAGCAGCACAACCATAAACCATCAGTAAGCAGCAGGTGTGAACAACATAAAACAGGATTAGCATTGAACCAAAGTGTGCAGTAAAAACAGAAGCTCTGCCCTGGCTGCGGAAGGAAAGTCAAATAGAAACAGTACCATACCACGCACACCTAGTTTACTAAACACTGTTCAATAAGCTAAGTAAATGATGCTGTTCAGTTGCTGCCATAAGTAATATTTTTATACTGCTTCTAAGTGTCCCCATCATTGAGTAGTCTGTTCTTCAAGCACCCTTAGAGTCAATGGACCTGTTTGAATTTTGCATTAGGTCTTTTATTCAAAAGTATGATTATATTAATTCAGTCCCATAGAAGTAAAGTTGAATGGGGGAAAGTGAGATATTGTTAGAAGCAAATATAGTCAGAAGTAGAAATCACTACTATTACTATAACTATGATTATATTATTATGAATAATGGTGTTTACATATATTATCTATAGGATTAAAATGTGCAATAGTCAAATTTTTCTTATTTATTTATTAAGTATATTTCACACTTCTTTATTGCCCATCTCTCTCAGTTCTCAGAATGAACATGTAAACTGAGAAAAAAGCAATAATGGGAATGCATTGTGATAGAGATATTTCATGTTTGATTTGATTGTTTTCCTGTGTATATGTTAATTGTATTTACTGCTCTTAATTTCTTTTTTTTTTAATGCTTTTATCATTACGGATTTCAATACCCATGTAGCTCACATAGAGAATTTTGTTGGCAAGGAAATTAAAAACATAATAAATGTGAAAATCTTAGTGGTTATTTTCACATTTTAGCATTACTAAGTTTATACACATGGAGCAAAATATATGCTGACTATTTTATTTTGATGTCTATGTTTCCTGATATATAAGTACACAGTTTTAAAGGTGTTATTTTTCCATATGACAATTCTTAGTCTTCTTGATAACCCCTCTACAAGATTTATTTGAAGACTAGAATATAAGGAAAGGTTTTGGAGAATACTCAGCTATATTGTGTATTAGGCTGGTAACAAAGCAAGCGCTGTTTTAAAAATTGCTCTGCACCCTGCAGTTCCCATTGAGAAAAAAATAAGGGATGCTGAGTTTCAGCGCCTTTGAAATTCTGACCCCAATCGTAGCAGCTGTGCACTTTGGTGAATTATGGTATCTAGATTCAATGTAGCTAATTTAAAAGTACAGCTCTTTTCCCATCCTGTGGAAACATCTCATTTTTTGAAAATGGCACGGGGACATAAGAATGATTTTTTTTTCAAATACTGTGTTCTTTTCTCTGTACCTGCACATGATAGCACTGGTATACACAATTCTAAATATAATCTATGATCAGGCAGAACTCTTCTTAGCTTTTATAATTTATACTTGAAAACATTATTAAGTTAATAATAGAGTTGAGGCTTTATTGTTAAACTCTAAAATCTAGGAATTAAGTCCCATTGAACCCTGTGGATTTATTTAAAAAAAACAAAATCCTGCACAGAATTATAGAGTAGACATGCAATCAGATCTTTACAATCTAGTGCATGTATTCAGGACATTTTCTAGTGCTACTTAAATACATTAGTGATTTGGGAAAAGAAATATGCATAGTAAATAAATTAGCTAAATTTAGCATTTAATGAATAATGTTCTCCTCCTCGGAAGCATATAGCGACTTGAACAATCAATGGATACATCATGATTGTATTTTGGCTCTCTACAAAATGAAGAAAGTTTCCATTTATATGCTTCTGAAACACTGTAAGCTATATAGAATGCCAACAAATAAATACAATACAATACAATACAATACAATACAATACAATACAATACATACATACATACATACATACATACATACATACATACATACATTGAAATCTATCTGAATATAATACTGTATTCAGAAGATTTGTGAAATATAAATTATGATAGTGGAACAATAGATTTTTATAAGCCTAAAATACTTATAAAAAATCACACAGAGCACCTATATTATGGAATAATTTTCATATATGAACTTGCTTCTACATTCACTATATAAAAATGCAATATTTAGTTTTCCAGTTTTGGATTAAATTCTGTATTTCAAAAGCAGCTACTGCTTTTATTGACTTTACTTGAATTTTAAATAATACACATAGATTAACATAGATAGATAAGGGATGACATAGTCCTTAAAATATATTTGAAAGGATTCGTTTCCTAATCTTTTCAGATGTTTCCATCTTCCTTCTTTCAGTTATGTTTAATGTATGTTAGTTGTTTTTTACAAGCAAAAATACTCCCAAGCACTTTAAAAATTGAAAAACTGAGAAGCAAGGACAGAACTTACTAAAATTATTATTAATTTTAGAATCAAATAATGTCCAAAATATTAAGTAGGACCTCTAGTTGTAAGAATAAGTAAAGAATACTCCTATTCTCTTTCTGCATACCTTTCCCTTCTCCTTGAAAGGATTATTGGTGTGCCTCCATATTTTGTTACCATGCAGTTAATGGTGGACCAAGTCTTGGACAGTGATCATAAGTATGTAACAGTTTGCATGCTTATCTGAAGCTTATCCAAAGTGCTTAACCTTTCTGGCCTCAAAATCAGTCTGCAAATCCTATGAGAGCAGACTGTCTTGTGAGATTTTAAATAGACCTTTGTTTGTCTTATACCAGAAATATACCAGGAATTTCAACATAAAATTTCAGCATTTTTCTTTACTTCTCCTCAATCCTTCCTAATAATAATTTCTTATATGAAGTGCAAAGATAAAGTTTGAATAAACATTTTTCCAAGTGCTTTTGCAAGTTCAGATCAGCTTTAAAGCAATCAATTCCCATCTCTTTGGGATTATCTCCTATTCCTTCAGTAATCCAAAAAATGTTTCCTGCATCCTTTGAATGGGGAAGCTTGCAATAAACTCTATTTTGTTACATTGATAAACACGTAAAAATAACTGATCATATAGACTGGAATTAGCTTTATGTATTTCGTAAAGATCTCAAGAGAAGTAGTGATTAAGGGTGTAGGCACAGAGTTTATTTCTCAATATAAACATAATATGCACATCTTAAGGTCATTAAAAGGCCTTAAGGCCATTAAAAATCAAGTAAGGCATCAGAAATCTGGACATAAATGGGATTTGAAGTAAATTTTTGAGGTCACCTTTTGATTATGAGTCAGAAATATATCACAAGGAAAAGCAGATAAAAATATTTGATGACAATACTGAGAAAGCTGTATATGCTTGCATTATGTGCTGTTGTTTCTACAGTACATTTTGAATATATTGCCTGCGTTTTCAGATTTTAAAAATTGCATTGTTACAGCATTTCCTTTTTATGTATCTTGAACCTGGAAGTTTGGTGAATCCACTATTATTGAAATCAGTGGGGATTTCGGGGTTTGCCTCTAACAAGTGGTGTGCTTCAGGCAGAAACCCAGTACATTTTTTTAAGTGATCCGTTGATACCACAGAATGCAGAAGAGTTTGTAAGTGGAGAAATACATTTCAGGGATGGAAACAACAGCATGCATTTTTTACTTCAAAAGCATCAGCTGTTTTCCTGATGCTAGTGAAGGTTTTAAGTTATCCCTTTCTTATGAGATAGCTCTATTGCTAAATGTGTCAGTAAAAGGCTATGAGTGGATGAGGGGTGGTGCATCTGAGAATCTTCCTTGAGATTAAAAAAATGGAATTTGGTTAGAAAATGCAAGCGAACAGCTGGTCGCTTATTTAACTGTGTCCCGTAGGTTTGTACATAGATTTTTCTCTCTTCCCCTTCTCTTCTCCTTTCTTGCATGCCCCTTTCTGCTACACTGACGATAATGTACCTGGAAGGAAAAGGCAGTGCAAGCCAAGGCAGCCAGCGTCAGACAAGGCAGTCTGCCATCTGCCCCACCTGCTGCATTCATGTGTCCATCTGCTTACTGCAATTGCTCATTGCAAGCTTCAACAGAAGAATGTTCAGCCTGAAAAGGAGGCAGTGTGAATTATTTAGGTACCTCTAGTGTAAATAAAGGAAGGAAAATAAAAGTGTGTGGTGGTGGTGGGGGGACAAGGTTGGGTGGGTGGCGGGAAGAACCTCGTTACGGGATGTGTTGGAATGTGTTTAATGCATGAGAGCATCTGATTCGCATCTAGATTTAAATGTACAGGTGATTATGAAGATTACACTCTAATGAATTTTATCTTGATTTAGATAGCCTGGCTTACCATTAAAATGTAGCCTCTTCTTAGGTGAAAAAAATGGCAAACATTAGTCCAGGTAAAAGCTGCTAAAATTTAATACTTAGAGAATTAATTTAACCAATACAATTTAAGAGCTATGGGGAGATCTCAGTCTACCAAGACTTTATAGGTATTAGAGCTTTTATAACTTGTGAAATGGCCCTGGATACTCTTATTTTAAACTAATTCGGTTGTGAAAAAGTATCAGATATTTTTATTTCCCTCTGTCCTTTAAAATCTTATTTTAACCCCAGATATAATTTCATACAGTGATTGTTGTAAACTAATAGAGGGTTTTTTTAAGCGACAAAAGAAAATTGCAGAACTATTGTAATACACAGCCAAGAATATAAGGTTATAATATAATCAGCTAAAACAGTTCCTAAAATTAACCTGCAAAATTGGACAATTTATGCTCATCTTTAATTATTTATACTTTTTTAATCAAATCATGCAAATTATTATATTTGACATATTGGCTTTATCTGTGAAGTTTAAAAAAATATTCTCCCAATTTTAATAAAAACAAAACTTGTTTAAAGCAATTTTTATGATACATTGAAAACATGAAGTCAGACATTAAGACTTCTATAACCGAGGAGAAATTTCAGTTCTTTAGCAATACCCATTCAGGTCTAATTTTGTTTGGCTTTTTTCCCAAGACAAACATAAAAGAAGAATTTTTCAACAGATGCATCTCTATATATTAAAAAAAATCATGATTAGGTATCACTACTTTGCGTACCTTTAGATTTGTACAATAAAGAAACATAGTATCTTGATATCTTAGCTGCCTATCTACTTTTCTAAGATTTGCATGAAATTCAGCCATAGTCTTCAAAGAAATTTGAGTGGATTTCTTTCTTTAAGGTTAGTCCTTGTCAAATCTATTTTCAATTTCGATGCAAAACTCTTTTAATGTTGTTTAAAGTCAATAAGATTGTAGCTATCATTAGGATAACTTCACATACATGTAATAAATAGTTATGAGGATGATTCTAGCGGCATGCATAAAAATACTCCAAGAATTTACTTGTATTATTTCAATTTAAAACACTATTCTTTTAATTATTTGCTATGCAAATTTCATGTAGTTTTTAATCAATAAAATATTGGGGTCCCTGAAATTTCATTCATACCACAGATTATTTACTTATTCTGTTGATATATTAAGCGAACCAATTAAACTTTTTTTTAACAGAGTGAATATATTGGAAAATGCAATTTTTGTAGTTATTTGATTTTCTTAATGCTTAGCTTTATGGTTGTGGACAGCAAACAAACAGAAAAAATCTGTTACGTTGGCATGCGGCAACCTACAAAAAAGCCTAATAATGACTTTCCAAATGTTTATAGGATAGAATAATACTTAACATAGGACACGAATAATATTTAATACTGTATGCATGTACAAGTAAATATATATAATATGTACCTCTATCAGATTGATGCCATGTTCTGTTACTGCATATTTTTTTTATATCACTGCCAGATATTTTAAAGATTATTTTATGGGAACTAGATGACAAAGGGGTTGGGTGGATAGGTGGGAATGCAGAACATCCAAAATAGCCTGCTATGGTAGAGCAATTAAAATAAGCTTTTCCCTGATTGTTTCTCCACAAACTTTTCATCTAGCACTATTTTATATAGATATATTGTACCATCAATTGCACACTGTAGACTTTATTGTACTTGAAGAGAAACATTGAAGATTAAGCAGAAGTTAGGAATTTAAAATTTACTTGCACATTTTAGCTAAGAACACACAGTTCCTATGAATGTAAACAATGGCTTTATTTAGACTTCATGTAACAACTAAGTTTAAGCTTTCGCAGTCAGTTTGAATTGCATTAAAAGCTAGCTTTTAATTCTGATGTCAGCATTAATGTGGCTCTTTATTGACATTATTTATTAATTATAGGATTATGCAGCATCTACAGGACTACTTAATAATGTTACACAGAGTTCCATTATTTCTATTACACAATTGGATCTAAGTGCTGGGCATTCCTTTCTTAACACTTAATATTTGGTTTGAATAAGTGAAATAAATAAAGAAATATCTCTAAATAAATATAAAGAGATACCTGATAATTTTGTTTTTAGGACACTTCAAGTTATTTTAGATTAAAAATTCATTTACAGTTAGAATAATTTTCTGTAGCAGAGATGCAAAAATATATGTTATTTAATTATATATTATATATTCAGACTTCTTTTTTAGAAATACATGTTCCCCATTAGCATGAAGTGTGGAAAATATTTCAAGTTTATGATGATTTTGACAAGAAACTTATTTGTAAGTTTGTCTGGGTCAAAAAGAAGTGCAAATAACAAAGTAAAGCGGTCAGACCAGGTGAATAAGGATAAAACTTTATTTCCTTCTTTCTTTCTGTCTTGTTAGCCATTCTTGAATGAAAGCTTGGAAGGAACTAAGTAGTTAATTTTTCTGGAGACCAAATGGGTATATTACCTCAAATGACACATTTGCTCCTGAGCTCCAGCGGGAGAAATGAGTCATATTAAAAATTAGTTTGGGATAGGAAACATTTTTCTCCCTTCTGCATACTGCATCTCTAATGTTGCCAATCTCTCACTTTTTCTAATTGCCAAATTCATTTCCAGAAATTAGTGAAGAGTATAAACAGGAGGTAGTTCAGCAAACAAAGCTATTTGGGCCAATCATGAGGTTGGTTTCAGTGCATTGTTGTGAACTGAATACTGAGAAAACAAGGACATACCAATATTCATAGTTTGTGACTTTTTCATACTCACTGATTACAAAACCATAATAGTTTGAGGAAAAACAAGATTTAGAAGAACAGTTTCCATTAATATAGAGCAATATTAATTTCTGTTGTACCTCCCGCTTGTTTGGACTAAAGTAAAGTCTTTGCTCATTTTACATAAAGGCTTTGTGATGACTTAAGAATCCATCATAATTTGTAGATGGATTCCTGAAAGATTAAACAGAAAACCACAATACTACCTCAGAAAAATGTCAATAATTGCAATTCTACTGCCATCCAATGGTGGAGGTTTTCATTCATTTAGCTGAATCCCACCTCCCCAAATCTATTTCAGATTATCCTGATGCCCCCCCATATTTTGTTTTTATGGTCAAATCCGTTGTAACAAATCTGAAAAGGAAATACCCTGTTGCTATGAATTTATAAAAAAAATGGGAAAATGCAATTTACTTTCTTTAAAATATTTTGCTCACAATTCTTTACTAAAGTAGTAGTGAGAACTTTAAATAGAAGAAATGTATCTCTTGTTTCCTACAGATTATGGTTTTATTCAGACAATAATGTCTTGACTACTTTTGCCCATAAGTCCCTTTCATGCAAGCTACGATTAAAACCAATTGACTACTCTTTTTTAGTCAGGCAAATGCAAAGGACTCATATAAAGGGAACAATGAAGAAATTGCTCATGCAGACAGAAGCTTTTATTATATCTTAGTTTATTAAACCAAGATATGATCATCAGGATCCAGTTAATATTTTTCCTATGCAAAGAGGGAGGAAGCGGGAGGAGTGGGTGAGTTCCTTTGGGAGAAAAAGTGTGCAGATGGAGTATGAGAACACTTGTGAGTCTTAATCCCTTTCTTTCTCTTGAGAGAATTTGAAGAATATGTATAGTACATATCAGCCCAGTTTAAGTGGATGAATTTGATTAATTAAAGAAATAATGAGAAGTCAGTCTAGTAGCATGCAGATTGAAGCTTCAAAGGAGGCCATCAAAGCCACACATTACTAGTAAGAAAAAAAATCACCTGAAGTTATTTTCTGTTCTTCTTTGCAGAGAACTTCATTTCATTACTTCAATATTTTAATTATATTTTGTTTAAACTCTTAATTTAAATTTGTCAGGTTTGCTTTAATAACAATTTTGCTGTTTGCAAAGAAAGGTATTCTCATCATCATATTTGTCAGTATAAAGATGGAAAACAGGGTGAGTGAAGGCACTGGGACTGTTCATTTTATGCTATTACCTGTCCATCTGTCCACTGGAATAGTCTACTTATCATGCTTCTAGATTTTTGTCTTTCAACTTTTAAGAATTATGAAAGAAAAAAATCCATTTTCCCTTGTTCCTTTGTGACAGGTAGACTGAAGATTGTGGCCATTTGGATTAAAAACATATCCATCACTACCGGCCGACAGGTTATTATTATGTCTCCTTTGAATATATGAATTTCATCTGCTATGTATTGGAAGTCTAAGAATGCCAACTTTTTATATAAATAATTATCTTGCCAGTGATGTACTGCATACTGTTGCCATATTTTTTCACTTTCACAGCATTCTTGGCCTCATCACCCATAACATAAATCTTAAGCTTTCATATTTAATAAAAACCTTTAGACTAGCAGTCTCTCTGTAATGCAGAGTGAACCAATCACACACTATCATCTGGCTATCAGTTATTTGTTTTGTGGTGACAGATGTTTTAGAAGATATTCCTGTTTAAATTTGATGGCATGTTTGATACAGCCAGGCAATGGAAAGAGACCGTATTTATAGTCTATTTATAATTCTGAATGTGATGGTGTATGCATCTGCTAAGTAGACATCAAAATGAGATTTGGGACAGTGATGTTAGATACCTCATTTAGCATCTGGATTTTTCTGGATGGAAGTGAAATAGAAGATGAAAAATGTCTTCAGAGTATATTTATTGTGTTTATTTAGAAGACAATAGATGGAAGGGTTGTTTAGAGTGGGTAACATTGAGATAGATGGGAACTAGTAACAGCATTAGCAATTTATTTCAATGCTGCTTCTTTCAGTGTATTTGCAAATGTATTGGAAGATTTTTCAATTTCTGATCTTGTTTGGAATGTTATAAAGTTTCATGCAATTTATCTATTTACCAATCCTTTCTTCAATTAAATATGATTTGCTATGCACATATTTAATATTGTGTACTAGCCCCTTCCTAAGACTTATTTTGTTGTTGTTGTTTGCTTGTTTCACCTCTAAAGTCTTGAGTACATGCAGTTATGTGCTTGACTGTTAAACTGAAATTAATGTGATTTACAATCAATTGACTAGATCTGACAAGTATACGCCAACTGAGTTAAAGCTTCAGGTGCATAAACTAGCTTTGATTCTTTCCTATACACAAAATCCTTGTGACCTAATCCATTTCACTATCTTAAACCATTTAGATCTACCAAGAAATAAAGAAGTGCAATCCTTATAGCATTAAAATAGTCACATTAAATATCACTATTATGATACATAAGTTTACTTTTTTTCTTCTTCTGAAGCAAATACACAATGAATACAATCAAACACTCCAGCCATTTGAAAGTCAGACAACAAAGGCAAAGGAATGTTGATGTTCCATGTAGTTGAGTATTAAGTAGGCAAAATTGCTATTTTCCTTGAACCGTTTTTTTTTTAAATCCACAATGCTGTTCCCCTTAAATATTTATTTCTTTCAGTATGCATATGTCAGTGCTGACTGCAGATTTCTGGGAATTAAATAACACATATCTTAAAATGACCAAGGTTGAGAAACACTGGTATAGGTTTATATGTATGCTTATGTGTGTGAGTGTATGTGCATGTATATACATAGTAGGCATACGAAGGTAAGTGTCTCTCAATTCCAAAAATTTTAAGATACATGGAATTTAATTCCCTAAATTCTCCATCATTGTCATCATATGTCATCATTGACATATACATAGGCTATGCACACATATGCACATTTTGGACTGTGCGTAGATCAACATTGCTGACAAGTTTCTTTCTGTTAATGTGATCTTGTGCCATTAGTTGCTTTTGTTTGGAATTTTTTTAAAAAATAAGGAACAAATTACATTTCATACCCATTTCAAGAAAAAACAAACACTTCAGTTAAAAAACAATGGCATTTCATTCTGAGAAAAACAATGTTCAACATACAACTTTATCTGAAAAATTGTAAGAGACAATAACATCTATCATATTGATTCCTGCTTCAGCATTTACCCCTACTATTGTAAGGGGTAAAATTTGGCCATACACTTTTAAGCCATTTGTTTGTTAATAGCTTAAAAATCTTGATTGATTGATCTATTTCCATAATTACCTCTTTTGAAACCAAGCAAACCCACAATTCCCTAGAGTATTTGCAATTTACAAACAAGTGTACATTTTTAGGATTTCTTCACTGTAAAGGGAGATTTTTCTCTAAAAGTTATCCATCATTTCTAGAATGAACACAAAGAAATACTATTTCAAAATTCATACAAAACTGATCAGCAGAGTGTCATCTGCACCTGTGGTATCAAACTGGCAGCCCACAGGCCAGATGCGTCACGCTCAGGCCACACCTACCCCAGCTCCGCGAAGGGGGAAAATGTTGCCATACATCACGTGACGGCAAGGTGACTCAACAAGTTTGATACCCATGATCCGTATTGTGCCCTTCCCTAATATATAGTGTGTCCAGGTTTTTCCCCCCACATGTGCTAGAACTTTATTATATGTATAATTCCTACAGAAATTATTTTTCAGATTAAAGTTTGAACATGAGTTCTAACATGTATTCAGAATGAAACTATAGGTTTTTAAAAAGAAACACACTTATCCCAAATGCTTTTTTTTTAAAAAGATTCCCTTAAAGTTAAGCTGTGAGGAGTTTTAACATATGTTTGAATAAGAGAGATACATAATTCAGGGCCAGAATATAACTATTACTCATATTTGCTGTGATTATATATGACAAGATAGTATACTCTTTTAAGATGCAAGCTAAACTATGGTAATAGAGCCATTCATTGAAAGTGCTCATAGCATTATTTGCCACAGCTGGGTCTGTAGAATTGTATGTCATGATACAGTTCTGATGTAATATGTTCTTGTTTATCCTTTGTAGGATGCAAGACATGATATTTTGTATCATATGCAACTTCCAAACAGCTTTTAGCAAAAGCTCCATATTCAGAATACATTGCAAGATAAAAGTTCTGAAGACAGGTGTGATGATTGCTAGGTCTAAATCAGCAGGCGAGCAGTCAGCCGCTTTAGCAAATTGTTAGTCCTAGGAGGGGACATCAAGAGTGTGATAAAATCCAAGCTGAAAAATGATCTAAAGGCCCTTGAGATGCCAATGATTGAAATTATAATTCTAAATGGCTGTCATATAATGGGACAAGATGAACAGATTCTAGAATGGCTGAAGAGAAAGAATCAAGCAGGTGCTGATTATTAATTAAAAAATGCAACCCCCCCCCAAAAAAACCTGGCCTCAAATATTGAGTTGTTCAGGAAAGAGCTGCAGACAAATTAGGTATATCTCCTCCTGTAATCCTCCATGTGTACGTGTGTGTATATTTTAAGGCTCAGTAGAGATCAGTGAACCTTTCTAGGTAACTACATCACAGATGGTTTGATTAGTTCTTTAAACCCTTAAATTACTATAGAAAACTATATACCTCCATATTCACAGAATATTCTTTGAGATCGAACATAGGAAACAAATTGTGGATGGATAGTTATTTAGCTAGATGTATTCCAGGTGTGGGTTCTGTCAGGCACTACTGTCGGTTCACTTGTGGGAGCATTTGTTACATGCTGAGTGTGCCTGCGCAGGGCAGTAAAAATTGCTCGCGCAGAAGCACAGGGGAACCAGTTTGGGGGAGTGCCAGACCTGGGTCACTGCCAGTTCCAGCAACCCAGGCTGCTGAACCGGTCCGAACCGGTAGGAACCCACCACTGATGTATTCTATAAAGAGGAGACTTCGCCTCATATTTGTTGCCACAAATTGGATTTAAGTGGAAAGTGATACATTGTACTCTTTATGCTTTATGCCCCACTCATTGGTGATGCCATATCTGATTCTTTGCTCTTCAACATTTCAATTTTTTTTTAGTGCCTTCTTCATTCTCCTGTCTGTAAATCTTTGCTATTCTAGACTAAGACTAATTTTGTTTGTCAGATGTGATGTTTTGAGTTGTATTAAAACAACTGAGTATAAGAGTTGGAAGGGGCATTATTTATACAACTTCCTAGTCAATGGTGGGATTCAAATTTTTTTACTACCAGTTCTGTGCGTGTGGTTTGATGGGTGTGGCTTGGCTTGGTGGGCATGGCAGGGGAAGGTTACTGCAAAATCCCCATTTCCTCCCAATCAGCTGGGACTCGGGAGACAGAAAAGACATGGGTGCAGGGCAAGTCAGAGGTGTTATCTACCGGTTCTCCAAATTACTCAAAATTTCTGCTACCGGTTCTCCAGAACTTGTCAGAACCTGCTGAATACCACCTCTGCTCCTGTTAGATTTAGGATTCCATAGATTCTACAGGAATTCCTGATGGATGGCCACCTAATTTTTTTTTAAATACCACTAGCTAAGGGCAGTCTACCACCACTAGAGGCAGTCTGTTCTAATGCTGAACAGCTTTTAGAATAAGGACATTTATCCCGATTCCCCAAAATATGCTTCTGGGTAATGTATTTCTGAGATCCAGTTCTTTGCACTTAAAACTATGGTTTTGTGTTTATACTTCTGAAACAGTTCTGAAGACTACTGCACTATCTTCTACACTGACTTCCTTTCAGAAGCTTGAAGACAGATGTCATGTCTTTCCCAGAGCCTTCTGTTCTCAAGGATAGGCATACCCAATACATCCAATCATTCTTCTTAAATCTTTCTTCTCAGGTACCTTATCAACTTGGTTTCTGTCTTCTGCTATTCTCAGTGTCCTTCCTAAAACTCAGTATCCAGAACTGGAGGTAATAATCTAGATGTTGTCTTACCATTGCAATATAAAAGGAACAATGAGTGATCTTGATCTTGCCCATTGCATCAATGTAATCTAGGACGGCATTTGCTTTTCTTCCTAACTGCATCTCACTGTTGGTTCATGTTCAGCTTGTGATCCTTGAAGACATCCTAATCTTATTTGTATATACTGCTACCCCAGTGGTGTTGCAATAACAATGACTTATATAACATTTAATAGTGCTTTATAGCCCTCTTTAAGCAATTTTGAAAGTCAGCATATTGCCCCTAACACTGAGTTCTCATTTTACTGACCTCGGAAGGTTGGAAGGCTGAGTCAATCTTGAGTTGGTGAGAATCAAACTGCCAAACTGCAGGCAGTCAGCAGAAATATCCTGCAGTACTACATTTGAACCACTGCGCCAACAAGGTTCGTGTTCCATCCCACATTCGATTTTTCCTGTCCAAAAGTAGAACTTTACATTTGTCCCTATTCATCTTTCTGATTTCTGTCCACTGTTCCAACAAGTCAAAATCCTTCTGTATTGTGATAACTGCTTTCTAAGGTTCATGTTTATTTTTATTTATTTTTGTCACCTCCAAACTTGATAATCAAATTTTGTAACCTTTGGCCAAACACTGGGGGGAAATCACTTTATATACTTCTTTTTTCTCGAAAAAGTTCCAAGCAGTTAACCATCTCTCAGTTCTACATACAGTACAGTTCCTGAGGAACTGTAAATCCTCAGATATTTCTGACATGACATTTCCATTAAGTATAAAAGAAGCTTGAAGGGATCTTCTTAGATGACTGGCTGAGCCAGAAGGTGTGCTGAACATTGCATCCTGGATTTCTGTCCTGGATTTGGATTTCTTCCCTTCATTCGTTGTGGGCTCCTACAGGACAGCTTATATGTTATTGCCTGGGTGTACACGAGGCAATTACGCTACAAAAAAATCTTACGTTGATTTGCGTCCAGTAACAATTAATTTTTTTTTCATAATGCCATATGGGATAAGTTACATTTTTCCCTACTCCCTTGTTATTATATCTACAACTCATTTTTTTTTGTTCCTTTAATGAAAATGCAGTTTTAGGTTTTCTTTATGAAACCATAGAAAAAGAGATTTTATAGCTAGGACTGAAAGTGACTAAACTTGACAACAATTGTATTTTATGACAACCTCTGCTTTCATGTCCCCAGCCTACTTTCCTATCATAATTTTTATTCCCTTTTGTGTGTTTCCCCCTTCTGTCTTTTCCTCCTCCCCCTTCCCAACCGCAAGAAATTCCATATCTCTGCATTGGCTGGAAACAAATCTCTTTACCGGGTTGCATTTTAATGGAGGCATGCTTCTCTTAAGTCACTAGAACCTTAACTACAGAATATTCAATTTCTTTGCAACCCAGAACCAAAGCTTTTCCTTGAGAGCCATGGTCATAAGGATAGTGAAAGAATTAGTATTACAGGACTAAATCAGATTAAAAGGGGGGGGGTAGAATATGAATTAGATTTTGTAACAGATGGTGCATTGGAAATTAAAGGTGCTTTGCAAATGGAAGCGACAGCAGCTTTGCCTCTTTTTCTCTCTCTGTCTTTCTCTTTCGTGCACTTGATAGACGGGTACAAATCACAACAATCCCGTCTTGACAGCCAATTTTGAGAATCTGATCTGGTTAAAGACATGGCTTTCCGGCTCCACTCACTGAAACTGACTTCTCTTTCATTTTTATAGAGCATCTTGTTGCATTTAGGAAAGCAGGATCACCTGTCTTTCTTTAATGAAATTTCTTTAATTACACTTATAGCTCTTTAGTGTTAATTACTTTTCCATTCAGTCTGAATTCTTAGTCGGTCTCCTAGGAGGATTTTTTTTTCTTCCTGCTGATACACGTGCAATCATTTTTCTAAAAAAATGCTTTCAATTGCTAGCAGTTGTTTTCAGATCTCTTCCAATTAGTTCTTAAGTATCAAAATCAGCAAGTTGAAGAAAGAATAGTAAACAGCGAACTGGCATTTTTATTTTGACCAAGTAAACCAGGTAAAAAAAAAATCTAGTGCTTCTTCCCATAAAGGTAAATTCCACTTTCAAGCCCCATGGGTGCTAATAACACTACAGTAAGTTTACATTTGACCAGAGTGGGATGTCTCGTCTAGTTAATTTGGGGTGATTTCTGGAAAACAAAGGGAAAGTGGAGGGGGGGCAAGGATATAGAATAGGGAGGGAATCCTTTCTGAAGACGTGAAGGCAATATCCTCAGAGCTGGCAACTAACAGTTAGTGGAAATAAAGCTCCCTCCTGGCAGTCAAATCAAATGTGGTAACAACTCAACGACTCCCTGCTGCTTGCTGACAGCATGGTGTAGCATACTGGGACAAACATTCACTTAAATGCTGATTGCAGGAAAACGTCATTTCACAACTTGCCAAGTGCTAGTTTTCCATTCTTTTTCTCTTCTACTCCTGTCCGGTATTTTTTTCTCTTTTCCTTTTAAGAATGGGGAAGTATTTGGAGATAAATCATGACTACTTTGGGGGGATACATTTGTTTAAGTTTCTATTAAAACATTTTATTTAACAGGTATACCGTTAATTGTTTATCAACGGTTCTTAAGAGAACGTTTAACACAGAGGTGGGTTCCGGCAGCCGCTACTGCCGGTTCGCTCATGGATACTTTGCGCATGCACAGGCATGCGCAGTACAATAAAAATTGTTCTCCGCATGTGCGGAACCGGAAAACAAGATGGTGGCACTTACGGCCGCGCCTGGAAAATCAGTTCGTGGATGTTGCAGGCCTGGGTCGCTGCTGGTTCCAGCAACCCAGGCCGCCAAACCACTATCGGTTCAGCCAAACCGGTCAGAACCAGTAGGAATCCAACACTGGTCTAACATATAGAGCACTTCGTCCCCTTGTGCAATGTTTTGGTCTATTGTATTGTGCTTATTTTTCTGGATTTCTATTTTAGGTTGTTTATATTTGCATTTTTTGTCTTATTTTTTTAACCACTCATGGTCATGATAGATTGACAGCCTATACGGACGACACAGATGCTCATTCATTTCATAAATAGATAAAATAAATACAGGTTGTCGTTTGAGAGGGGCAGAGTAAATAACTATGGATGATGATTATAACATTCAATTATTTTTTATTATTTCCAGTGCATAGATATAGTAACATTTTTTAAAAGTGCAAACAGTTGAAATTTGAAGTCTTGAGCCTGGAGATTCTTGGCTGTATTTCCTTCTTTATGTTATTGCTCTTTTCTTATTTCTTTGAAAATGACAGACAAATAGCCACACATGATCCATAGCACCAGATTTGTGACCGGCACAAGTAACTGCTTTTGATGTTGTAATCACTTCAATATAATCCTTATTTGAAAAGCCTTTTACATCCTAAAATAAATCTTCCGTTATTTTTGTGGTATATTTATTTTGTTTTCTTGACTGAATGCAATGCTGGATTGCTTTCTGTTATTTCCATCTGTCTAAAAGGATGCTGGGTGAGCAGGTTGGGGGGGGGGGAAGTTTGCAGCTTTGTTTATAAGATTTATCCTTCTCCTTCCTCCTTGCTCCAGGTGTGCATCTGTGAATTAGCAGGTGAACCTTTGAGCCTGCAGGAGGGGAAAAGAAGAGGAGGCAAATGCTGATTTGGGTTGGAAAAAAAACTGAGGTTTTTTTGCTGATTCCTCCCAATTATTTCCCATGATACAGGAGAGCGGCAGTACAATGTGGCTTAAAAAATGAAACATTTGATTGAAAAAATGTAAAAAACAACAACATGCTAGGCAAATGGGGAGTCAAAGAAGAAAGAACACTGCGTAACATAAGTTGCTTGTACTAATGTAGTAACCACCTTTACTACAAACCCAGACTGGTGTATGTGCACAAATGTTCCTGACCTTTAAGTCTGAATTCCTCCCAGGAACCTTGTGATTGCTGCCCAATGCATGGTTGTGATGCAGTGAATTTAAAACTGTACGTGTTTATTAAACACCTGAATGCCCGCTTGGCTATTAAGCTGTAGGAGGTTAACTATTTATACTAAAAGATACCTGCAGAGAAAAGGAGTGAAATCTGCCCTCCCCCCACAAGTTGCTGCAGGCTGTTTTTTTCCACAGCATGACATGGGATAAAATAGTTTAAAGGAACTGAATGCAGCGAGGTCCATGTGACTCAAGATCCTGCACATTCCTTTCTACACAAAAATTGCTTTATAAATCAGTGGTCATTTATTCTTTAACCCAACTAATAGGTGTTTGAACTGACCAAGCTATGTACAAATTCAACAATTGGAAAGGCAACATTTTTCTAAAGATGTGGGAAGGATGGGAAGGATCAGAAGGCCTGGATCTTTGCAAGTTTCTTTTTAATTCTAGGAAAAGCCTAATTGTTTCTGTCTGAATCTTTTTTCTTAGATGTATCTATGAGTCAGCTTCATGCTCAAAAGGCAGAAGGTGTCCTTGATAGCTGGCCTGCATTTTGTGACTGGCAATCCAGATATCACAAAGGATGCTGGATGACTGTTTGCATAATTGTTGTGCTCCTTGAGGGATTATTTTGGGGGCAAGGACAGGAAGAATCTGAGATACTGAGTTGTCTTTTTTAAAAAAGAAACTTTCTCTGCAGTGCATAATTGAAATCTATGAATATAGGGATCTTTTCATAGCCCTAAACATTTGTTTCCTATCATATTTTTGCGCATAAGCAGATGAGAATAAGTGAAACGTTGATTTTAAACTGTGATATAAAATCATGTTAATTTTAAACAATGATGAAAAAGAATGAAGAAAATGTATTTTATAGCTTATTCTAAGCTAATGTTTAATTACAATTACCAAAAACCTCAGGTGAAGCATATTAATTAACTCCATAGAGATGAAGTCACATGCATCAAAATATAATACCATTCAAGTTTGACCACTCTGATCAAATTTACAAAGGCACCAGTCCTCGTATTAGTTGTTCTGGTCATATGATTTCCATTTGTAACCAGCCCAAAGAAAAAGATAAAACAATTCCAGTACCTCCCACCAGTAATCAGCTCTCAGATCAGCATAGATTGACTCCAAGGTTAACTTCAGACCAACAATCAAGGAAGCAATACCCAAATCAAGAAATTGCCAAAGATCCATCAGTTAACAAAGAATCTCTAAAACCACTCCCACCCACACAGATAGACACAAGGCACTGTGTATAAACTGAATATAAACTGACAGCAAAGAGCACTCCTTACTAGCATTGATGATGTCACCTAGTTAGGATAATGAAATATCTGCAAGAAAACAAGCAAACGCAGATAGCACCAAGGAGCCCTCCTTTGTAGCCTTTGCAGTCTTTCTACGAACAACGTCAATGGGGAAGCAGGCTAAGGGTTACAAATGGTGATCATCTGATGTCCTCATTTAATGGCCCATGGTGATTTGCTTAACAACAACAAATGGAAGTCTGGAATTTCTGTCACTAAGTGGTGCACGCACGTGATGTCATGCTCTATGACTCCTTCGCTTAGCGATGGAATAATTCTGTTTCCAATTACCATCGTTAAGCGAGGACTACCTGTTTACATTTAATTTTAATATTGGTTGTTGTGTTGAAATCATAAAGACATGATCATTGTATATTGCCTTAATTTTCTTCCCCCACTGTAGGCTTAAAGCCATGTGGTTTTCTTTGTGTTGAAATAGTCATGATTTGTGTGGTATAAGGACAGGGAACTATTGTTGCTAATGTTGACCTTGCAAGTAAAATCTACCATCATGTCATGGCCTTTAAAGATCTGTCTGCCCCAACAACTACAGCGATGGCGCATATCTAAGGGCACATTTAATGAAAGCTACATTAGTACATATATACAGACTTGTTAAAACACTTTGTCTCACTAATATTGATTAAACAGCAGTAGTTTGTTTAATGCAAGTGTATTTTTTCAATTATTACATTACTTAAAAGTCATTAGGATAATGGCTACTATCAGTGAAATACATTAGATATAGAATAATGACATAAGAATTGATCTGGATTAGGCAAGAAAAGAAAACACATATCTCTCTTTCTCTCTCATCATAAAACGCCAAACCCCAACTGAGATGATAAATAAAAGGGTTCTATAAACTTGATAGATATCAAATGTGCATCGTTTGTAGGCAAATAGATTCCACACTACTGCCAAAATAATTGTTATGCCGATGAATATTTTTGCCAGTTAATTATGCAAAACATTGCATACATAATTACATATTGTTATTATGCATGTAACAATAGCATTGATCCATCAATTGTTTACATATAAAATTTAGCACATAAACACAAGAAGTTAATTCAGAATTGATTGAAACACTTATTTGCAGCCACAGGTTTTAGCAAAGCTAAATCTGAAGACAAAGAAGGCCAAGGAAATTAACTGAAAACAAATTATGCCTCCTTTTGATTTAACCCATATCTGCTACAATATTGTTGCAGTTCCTAATTTTCTGAATCCTGTGATGTTGCATCACACTAGATTTTCTCTTTCTTGTGGTTATGGGATGGATTCATCTTTGCTTATTTGAGATAACCTTTGTGTGCCAACTACAAATATGTTTTTCATCTGAGAACACTTTGAAACTATCCCCACATTAATTAGTCTTACAAGATAAAGAGAAGGAGAGAGGGAGAGATTGAATAGGGTGAACAGAAGGATAGTTTTGAAACATTTTATGTGCCCTCTTTTTAATGGGGTCTATTGTCTCCTCAGAGTTCATTTGTAATACCAACATAGTGTGTAATGCTGTATTCCTTCTTTTCAGCATAGTTGTAAGAAAGAGATGTTATGAATCTCCCACAAGAGAGGATATGTATGTGTTTGTGTGTATGTGTGTATGTGTATGAGCAAACAAACACACACACACACACATGCAAATGAACTAAGACAAAAGTTCACATTTATTTCTATACAGATATTTATTAAGGACAACCTCAATATAGTGAAATGTCCTTTAGAGATAGGATTTGTTATAATTAGCAATAGTCTCATCCATTAAGGTTAACCAGGGACCTCTTAAGATTTTTCTTATTAAAAGAGGGGGGGTGGAACTTTCTATTCCTTTCCCAACTAAGCCAGTGCACCTTAATGCAATGATGATATGTTAGACACAGCAGTTGTCAAAGCATCGTATTACAGTGATGCCATAATGACACCCTGTCTCTGTAAAGTAGTCATGTTTTCTCAAATCACACGTTGCACCGTTGATTTCTGACATGACACTTCATTCAGTCGCTTTCCTTTTTTCGGCATTGCCATTCTCTGACAATAGCAGCTGGTGCCCATTTTCCCACTAAGTGATTCACATTTTGCCACTTTGCTAGAGTGCAATTAGCTGAAGCAGAAAAAAAAAGAGCCATTGTAAAGTAGCTCAGCTGAGATTGTAACTCAACTCCATAACAAGAGCTGGCGAGTCAGTGCCTTGAGGTGAGCAACGTATTTGGGCAGAGGAAGCAACTTTGAGATTTTTTTGCTTTTTCTCACAAGAAGTATAGCAATCACTCTCTTTGGATTCTGTATTCTCTTAAGTCCTCATTCTTTGTTAGCTTTATTTATTTCCAAATGCAAATTACAAGTTCCAGAATGCTGCTGGAGCTACCACCACCACCACCACCTCCTCATTTGTGCAACAGAAATTTAAAATATATATCTCATTTTCATTTACTCAATACTGATGTGTCTGTATTTTATTAGATTAATTTAAGATAGTACAGCCACTGAATTCTGGACCTATTTAGCTCCAACTGTTTTATGTCCACCTGATGGGGATAACTCTGTTCACACATTCATGCCCTAGTCATATCTTGGTTGGATTAATGCAGTGTGCTCTACATGGGGCTCCCTTTGAAGAGTATTTGGAAGTTACTACTGGTACCAGAGGTGGTATTCAGCAGGTTCTGACCCATTTTGGAGAACCAGTAGCAAAAATTTTGAGTAGTTCAGAGAACTGGTAAATACCACTTCTAACTGGCCCTGCCCCCATCTATTCTCTGCTTCCCGAGTCCCAGCTGATTGGGAGGAAATGGAAATTTTGCAGTAACTTTCCCCTGGAGGGAGGATGGAGTGAAGATTTTACAATATTCTTCCCCTCCAAGTCCACCAAGCCATGCTACTCCCACCAAGCCATGCCCACAGAACCGGTAGTAAAAAAAAAAGGAATCCGCCCACTGGCTGGTACAGAATTTCCAGATTACCTGGTCCAATACTATGAAGGAATTTAAAGATCTAAAACCTTCAATAGGACAAACTGGCAACCAATGCAGCTCACCTAAAAGTGGTGTTACATGGGCCAGCGTAGGGGCCTTCAGAACTGCCCACTCCACTGCATTTTCTTACTCTAGTGGGATTCACCATTCCCATTAACACTGGCAGGGGAAGCCTTCTTTGGACCCTGTCAGCTAAAGAATTATGGCTAATGGATAAAAAGAGAAGAGTCTTCCCTGCCTTGTTTCTCAGCAGTGGATGGAAGATCTTTCCTCCAAAGGTGAGATCTGCCTTCACTCTTAAGAAAAGGCCTTAAAACCTGACTGCTAGTTGGCTTAAGACCCTGATAGAAGCGCACTATGCTGGAGATGGTTGATTAAGAGAGAGAGAAAAGTCTATTCTTATACTATCCATATTCTTGGTATTAACTTTTTATTTAATTGTTGTTAACCTTAACTTTAATACTTTTAAAGTTTTTATATGTATGCATTTATGCTAAATATAAACCACCAAGGTCAGTGTTGGTGAACCTTTTTGGTACCTAGTACCAAAATGGGGGCGCATACCCCAGAAAGCAGAAGAGCTGCCGCCAGGTGTGCATGTGCATATTGGGAAGATGATCTTCTGGTTTCTAGTGCTCCCACACGTGTGAGAATCAGCTGACCAGCGTACATACATGTGCTGAAACCCAGAATAGCAACGGGTGATGGCTCACATGCTGGGAGAGATGGGTCTGCATGTCACTTCTGGCATGTGTGCCATAGGTTTGCCATCACGGACCTAGGTTCTTTCAGGACAGTGAAATGAGTAGCGTATAAATGTAATCACTAAATAGTAAATAAGTATATCCAAGCAGTTCTACCACTCTTGTCTGGATGAAAAATGGGTGATTTATTGAGTAAATAAGTAAAATGAATAGTTACTCTTTTTCAGAGAAAATGGGAAAAAGCAAAGCTGCATTTCATAGTCTGGAACCAATAGCCTAAAAATAGGCTTTTCTTTGTGTGCCTTATATTGTAGGAAAGACTTCTAAAACCGTCTGCAGAAGTGTAGACACAGTCTCTCAAAATTAGACCTTAAACTATTGGGAGCTTTAAAGGTTAATACAACCATTTACATTGTACCTGGAAGCATGTAGTAATTCTGAGTGGCGATCAAGGATGGAACATATGCTTCTCTATTAGCATGGTTCATGAAGTCATCCCAGAAATGTCTTCCCAGAAATTCTGCAGTGAGTACGGTGGTTAAATTTGTTCTTGTATTTCTTCCCATCTCTATTCAGACATGAAAGTGTCAGCTGCTTTTTAACCTTCTTTGCATTGGCAGAAGAAAGAAGACATAAATATAAAAATATATTATAAAATATAATTCCTGCATAGTTGTTAGTCCTACAGTATCAGATCCATGCTATTTTATTATGATAAAATCTGTTTATTAGATAGTCATTATCTGGCTGATGGCTGTTGGTACAAATTGCAAGTTAATTCTTTGAAGCTTGTGAAGGAAGTCAGGTTATAGCTCACTATTAGAGCAATAAGCAGACAGGTTTAGGTTGATCTTTTGTCATCTCTCTCTAGAGCCCAGCTACAATGCTGAAAATAAGGTGAAGGTGAAGGAGAAAGCTAGCTAGACCCAGAGGTGGTATTCAACAGGTTCTGATCAGTTCTGGAGAACCGTTAGGAGAAATTTTGAGTAGTTCGGAGAACCGGTAAATGTCACCTCTGACTGGCCCCTGCCCCATCTATTCTCTGCCTCCTGAGTCCCAGCTGATCAAGAGGGAATGGGGATTTTACAGTAACCTTCCCCTGGAGTGGGGAGGGAATGGAGATTTTACGGTATCCTTCCCTGCCATCCCCTCCAAGCCACGCCCACTAAGCCACACCCACAGAACTGTCAGTAAAATATTAGAAACCCACCACTAGTTAGAACATAATTCAAAATGTCCCCAAACAATCTTTAGAGCTAAAAAAAAACCCTTTTGATATGCAAATCTTTTACTGTATAAAACATGGCAAGGCTCAAATGGAAAATGGAAGCTGAGGGGGAGGGGAGAATTAAAAGATAGTTTGTAAAGGTAGTCCTTGTCTTACAGCCACAATGGAGTCCAAAATTTCTGCTGCTAAGCAATACGTTGATTAAGTGAGTTTTGCCCCACTTTGCTGCAGTTGTTAAGTGAATAACTGCAGTTGTTAGGTTAGTAACATGATTGTTATGTGAATCTGGTTTTCCCATTGTCTTTGCTTGTCAGAAGGCCCCCAAAAGTGATCACATGACTCCAGGATACTGCAACTGTCATAAAGATGACTCGGTTGCCAAATGTCTTTATTTTTATTGTATGATGATGAGGATGCTACAATGGTTGAAGGTGAGAAAAACAGTCATAAGTCACTTTTTGCAGTGCTGTTGTAACTTTGAACAGTCACTAAACAAACATTTGTAAATCGAGTATCTTAATGCATTCTTGTTTTTACAAATGTCCGTATTTTTGCGTTGTTAGAATAATCGTAATACCTATTTAGAATGCTACATATAAAGATATATAAATATAGCTTAACTCATATATTGTGTTTTCCCATAGCTCTTCCCCAATGGCTTACAACATGCTCTCAGTCTTCTATTTTAAAGAAGCAAAATTAAAATATATCTTAGAAAACAAATTACATATACAAACACAATGTTTAAATTTCCTTTTTCATACAGGCATATTTTTTTAAAAAAAATAATTGTTGAAATAGCCTGAAAATTTATTTTACTTATAAAATAACTCCAAAAATTTGATAGAATTATTCAAAAGTCCATTTCCTTGACCTTTGCTAGCAAAACAAAGGATTGATTTCAATCCTTACAAGGTGTACCTGTAAGGTACAATCTATTAAATAAAAATAATTATTTATTTTTATATTTGTTTAATTTACATTTATTTTAAGAACAAATACTGTGCACTTAAATATGAGACATATTATTTTTTCTCATTGTAAATGTTAACTACAATTATATATTTTTATTAATCTCCTGTGACCTAAAGCCCCTTATAATAACAGTACAATGTAAAGTTGACTATAGATGAAGATAAAGTCATCGTAAGAGTAGCTTTTTCTGAAAAAAAAAGTGTTCTTTTTGAAATAAAGTTCTATTCACTATATTCCTCTTAGACTTAACATGAATGTTAGGGCTTCTAATTTTAGATTGAAGTGAGGTCTAGAATAAAAATCACTGCTGATGGTTGAATGTAAAGACAGTTGTTAATATTTCAGATTTATATAAAAGAAAGGCTGCAGGAAATCTGGTAAAGAAAGGAAATAGGAATCAAACCCTTTTGGGGGCTTATTAAGGCAACTTGAAATGTAATGAGTAAGTAATGATTAGGAAATACCATAATTGCTCTGTTATAAAGATCTCTTACTTGTCACTACTGTACCTCTCATAACAAGCTCAAATTATGAGTGCTAACAGATTTAAAGCCAAAACAGAATGGAAGTATTATCCACCCCCAAGGTTGGGAATAAGCGTATTAGTATTGTGCTAACTACTGGTAGTTACAATTGGACTGTTTTTTTCAACATTTATGGAAACAAAAAAGAGGGAAAAGAGGAGCAAGACAAAATTTTCAACAGTGGTGATTTTGAATTATAATTCCCTCTTTTGTTATCTTTATTTCTTTCCTTTTTATGTTAATGATAATACTTGTGCTACTGCTAATACATTTCCAGTGCCATTTACCCCTAGATTGTCTTGGAGTGGGATAATGTGACTAAGCCAAAATGTGGTTTCTTCGTATTGACCTAACTTGTGTGAACTGAATTAATGGTAGCTTATTGAATAAATCATGATAAAACTGTGTTTTATATGATATGCACACCTAGTCTATATCTCCTATAGCTGTGTTTATATATTTTCCTCTCCATTTCCCCCAGAACAATTGTCCGTTAGCTGGGAAAAAGAGACTGGTCCAAAGTCACATAGCCAAGGAAACCCACTGAAAATATTTGGACCAGTCACTCAGTGTCAAGCCATAGGATGGTGGTTGTAGGGAAAAATATGAGGAAGTACACCTAAGTAAAAGGCAGGATATAAATCGAATATATATACACATACATACATACATACATACATACATACATACATACATACACAAAAACACACACACACACAAAATAATAATAACTAAGATTAAAACATGGTTTAGGTTTGGTTACTGATAATGCTAAGCCGCCAACCATAGTAGCTAGGATTTCATAGCTAACAAGTGGAACTTACCATTTTGCTGCTTTAATAGTGTTATCTGAATTTTAAACAGAAGGAAATACATCTATGTGGCATTAATGGACTTTCTAATGTAGCACTTTATTCCTTCAGTAGCCAGAGATAGATTTTTACAACAGATTGCTTGAAGGAATGTGTGTTAGCTTTCTTTCCTGATCTCCTACAAAATGCGGTTGGTGTGATGATTAGAATAGCAAAATGGAATTAGGTGGAAGAGTCAGATATAAATATCTAGAATCAAACGATATGATATATAAAGTATATATTACACAGTTGTGTAATCATGTTTAATTTGCTTCATGTTAATTACATAATCCATTCCAGAGAACTCAACACAGGATCTTTTCCTTATCCATTTTTTCCAAGACAAAAGAAAAATCATCCTAAGTGCATTAAATCTTCACTCATACCAAATCTTTTCTTTAAAAAACAAACAAAACAAAACTGTGTAGGATATGAAGTTTTTCTATATAAAAAAGAAAACCTATGAATTTCTAAACATTTTTAAAACAGTTTGCATTTTTTTCAAAGCTAGAGAAATGTTATTCAGAGGCATCCAGCCTTTACAGTCAAGTTCTGTAATTACTAGCTTGCGAAATAATTATTTGATATTTTAATTATGGACATACCAAATCCTGTGTCAGAATGAAGGCAGACTTCTTGCTGATAGACAGCAAAAAGAAAGCCAAGCTTCAGTAGCCTAATATTTCATGCTGTATCCCAGATTGCAGTGTATTTAAGAGCTGTCTAACAAGTATAAATTATTAAATTGGGTATTTTTGTAAAGTCTCTACAATGAAAGAAATTCATAAGATTGCAGTAATTCAGTGGTTATCCGTTTTCTTTCAAATGGTCTTGAGAAAAATGTGAATAAGAAAAAAGAATGAGGGATTTATTAATTATAGATGTATTAATTATACTAGTCACCACAAGGTAGAAAATGGAGAGGAAACCCAACTGAATACAATATATCTGAAATATTTATTCTCTTCAAATAGTGGAAAAGTATATTTTTGGCTGGGCTTTTTCCAGCCAAATCATATGGATATCATATTGATTCTGTTCCTCATTATTAACATAATATTTGTCCATGTAAACCGATGACAAACTATCTGATTAACAATCAGAATTTGTACTGACTTTGGACTTGAAAATCTACTCCAGCCTTTATATCTTTATTGGAATCAAAGCAAAATTGGTACTCCTGGTGTCATGTTGTTGTCCCATGTTATTTTTTTCCTTTGGGGAAGAATGACTGAGGGGGATGTGGCAAATACTTGCAGATCCATGCATATTTTTAAAAATGCAAATAGCTTTGGACAGTGCACCAAACAGATAATAAAATAAACTTCAGATTAAATTTTAATCATTAAGACCATATTGTTAAATAAGATGTTAGCTGCTGAGGAAAAATCATCCTTAGAAACCTCAAGAGGTAATTTAAAAAGGGAAATCTCTGCTTTATGGCTGTCCTCCCCCCACTGGCAGTATAGAAAAAAATCAGTATCACACTTGAAGTTTACCCATTTTAAAGTAACCAAAGCTGAAGAACTCTGGTCTAAGATGTGATACTGATTTACTTCTATATTGCCTTTGGTGAAAGGACAGCCATAAAGCAGTGTTCCTCAGCTTTGGCTATTTTAAAATGGGTAGACTTCAAGTCCCAGAATTTGCATTCAACATGGCCGAGTCAAGAATTCTAGGAATTGATGTCCATCCATCTTAAAGTTTTCAAGGTTGAGGAACACTGCAGGTACAGAAAACATAGTCCTCTTCAGTTCTTGAATGTTTTTATTTCTTGACTGGAAATATTTAGAGCAGCATTTATTAGTTACGAACAAAATTTCTAAAATCTCTAAATGAACTTGTTAAAAAGTTCTTTTTTCTTCCAAGTTCTTTGTTAGAAGATTGGCCAACAAGTGGAAATCACTTTACTTCCTGTTAGCATTTGTAACATAAGAAACTACTCCTTTTCTTAAGTTCTTCTCCAAGCTGAGGTAGTAGATTTAGGCTACTGGTGCATTTAGGACTGCTAAATTATTACATTAGTATATAGAAAATAATAAATGTTTTATTTCATCTTGATTTAGCAAACGAATATGAAAATTCTAACATATTAATTTCAGCTATATTTTTGTTTTTGGAAAGGATTCTAGGGTTGTTAATATTGTTGAACAAGATAAACATATTTCTTTGACTCTGCTGAAATAAACCAATACTTATGTAAAATATAGTGACAAGAGATAGTTGGCTAATTGAAAAGATAGAACCAAAGTTCTGATAACTAAGAGATTCACTGCAACATTTCCTTTCCAAATTTGATTAAACATTCATATTTTGAAAAGGTAACATGTTCTAGTTTTGTCGAAAACTCTGTCGATTTATCCAAAAGTATTTTTTCCACCTAAAACTTATTATAAGAATGACATAGATGAATCAGTCAGATTGATATGTTCTTCAGGATTAGAAGCTATTTTTTGTTGAATATTGACCCACCTCAAATTTACCTCTGTCATGACTGAAATAGATTTCGCTGCATTCTTGAAAATCTTTCAAAGACTACATTAGCATGGTGTTTGCCATGACAGCACTGTCTCTTCAGTTAAGAAGCACATAGCAATCAATCTGCCACTTAGCAGAATTTTTTTCCAGTTTTCACAGTCAGAAAATGTGCAAGTTCAGATGTTTTTTACTACTTTGAATACCTCCTTTTTAATAAGAGGAGATCAATGATCTTATCATCTGACAAGTAAAACTTCTGTTTCCTTCTTTTAACAACAGCATTTTCTTCCCCAAAATAGTCAAATATTAGCTTTCATGTGATATAGTCTTCCAGGTGTACTGGATGCTTACATTATTATTGATTAATCCTATGGACAACAGCTAAAATGTAATTGCAGACAAAGCTTATGAATTATTCCATTTAGATTTTGTGAAACAGAAATCAAGCTTAATTATGCACTGTAATCTGAGATCAAACATCTCTTTATAAATTTCTTTAAACGTGATTTATTCCTTCATACTGAGATTCAATCAATACAGAAAGTACAGTCATGCTTTAGGAAACTTGCTGACAAAAAAGAATTTACTGAGCAAAACATTCATCTGATAGATACAGAAACAATTTTGATGTTCTTTGCTTTTATTGTTACTAGAGGGGATAAATGTATTGTCATAGGGGAAAGAAGTTCTAAGAACAATTTGGCAGTAAATTTATTTTTTACTATAAATGACAATTTTAGAATTTGGAGAGGTGATTTAAAAGAAAACTATTGTATTATATATTTTATAACTTTTGTGTGCAGCCAGATTGAGACTTTGCTATAGCTCTATCATGTGCTTATGCTGATTACCTTCATGTAAAACAAGAGGTATTGACTAAAGAATGAATGATGTAGTCTTTAGCCCTTACAGCACGCCTTTAAAGATCATTGTCTTTAATGCACAGAAACCTCTTTCTCTCCCATTCTCTTTACAATGCAGGCTTCTTTGCAGAATGTCAAGCAAGGATCGACACATTGATTCTAGCTGTTCGTCATATATCAAGACGGAACCATCAAGCCCCGCCTCCTTGACGGACAGCATCAACCATCACAGTCCTGGTGGCTCCTCTGACGCCAGTGGAAGCTACAGTTCAACCATGAATGGACATCAGAATGGGTTAGATTCACCACCGCTCTACTCTTCAGCCCCAGGTCTCGGGGGTAATGGGTCTGTCAGGAAACGATACGATGATTGCTCCAGTACCATTGCAGAAGATTCACAAACCAAGTGTGAATACATGCTGAACTCAATGCCCAAAAGATTGTGTTTGGTTTGTGGTGATATTGCATCAGGGTATCACTATGGTGTGGCTTCATGTGAGGCCTGCAAGGCTTTCTTCAAGAGGACAATTCAAGGTCAGTGCTCCATTACCCTTTTTCTCAGCTGGAGAAAAATACAGCACAATTCTGCTTCTCTTCCCCCCCCCCTTTGTTTTCTATGGAACCATTTTGTACAAGTTGATTGGATCAGATCATGCTTGTGCTAGGATCCAGTACAATCTGTTGATATGGTTATGTGAGTGAAGGCTGCACAGTTTAGGTTGCCAGTTTTTATTTTGATATAAAATTTTAGATTAAGATGTTTTATTCATAGAAGCCTCTTTCTTTCTTACCAGTCTTCTTTGGATGAGGAAGACTTCCTTAACAAAAGTTAAGACAACTTTCCAGAAGTAACTCCTGATACCTTCTATCATGCATATCTTAGCCTTTATTTCGTCTCATGTGTGTGTGTGTGTGTGTGTGTGTGTTTTAAAAGCATATTTGAACAATAAGATGACCAATTCAAAAAAAAAAAACATTTTATAATTTAACACATTAATGTACTTCTTTGATGCTAGTTTAGCAAATAAGCCTTGTAAGTAATTTTACATATTTTAGCTAAGTTTTAAAATATTTGTAGTGATTGCTGTTCTACTATTACAGCTGTAGGTTTGTACATTGTGCTAGGTTCATTGTCATTGCTCATTCATCCATTGTCTTCATTTCCACAAGATGTTAAGCTTTAAACCATACCTTATAAAGAGCAATCATTAGGATCAGATAACCACTAAGTCAAAATAAAATAAGGTATGTTATTGCTTATCATATACTGTATAAATCAGGTTATTGTGTGATTTATTTTGTTTTATGTATAACATAATTTCATGTCTTACCTTAAGTAGTTCTGTTTATAGAAAAGATACAGCTTGAGTATTAAAGGGTATGATGAGATTAAAAAAATGGCTCTTGTACCATCATGAAATTATGCTAGCTCAGACATCTTATAAGTAAAAGTGCAGAAATATTGTGAGAATTCAGGAAAGTTCTTATGTGAAATTGCCAAAAATCATAAGCAGGAAGCTTTATACCAGGGTTGTCAAACTCTCAGCCCATGGGCCGGATGTATCATGTGCTGGCCATGCCCATGTCTGGTTTAGTGAAGGGGAAAAAAGTTGTGATACATCATGTGACACCAACATGATGATGTGAGTTTAACACCCCTGCCTTATACTATTCGGACAAATGGCTATCCAGTCTCTAGCGATGGAGCACCCACAACTTCTGAAAGCAAGCCGCTTCACTGGCTCTCACTGCTAGGAAATGTCTCCTTTGTTCTAGGTTGCTTCTCTCCTTGATTAGTTTCCATCCATTGTTTTTTGTTTTGCCTTCTGTGCTTTGGAAAATAAGTTGATCACCAGCACTCAAATATTGGAACGCCGCTATCATATCACTCCTATTCCTTCTTTTCACTAGAAATACCCTATTCCCTTAATCATTCTTCATATGTTTTAGCCTATATCCTCTAATTATCTGTGTTGTTCTTTTATGCACTGTTTCCAGAGTCACAACATCTTTTTTATAATATAGTGACCAAAACTGGATGCAGTATTGTAAGTGTGGTCTTACTAAAGCTTTATAGAGAGGTACAAGTACTATTTATTTCTCTCTTAGGTCTTTTCGCATCATCAGGTAAGATAGATTTCCTTAAGGATATGATGTGCAGTTTCGTTAAGGATATGATTTGTTACTCTTGGTTATAAAAATGTTTTTTTTTTTATGAATAATAATAAATAAACCAATAATAAGATCCCATGTGAAATATGTAGAGTTTCAGTCTAGTTGCTTCCTGCTTCACTCTAGGACATGATTACTATTGAAAATTACTGCTCTCTGTTTAGTTATAAAATAACAGTAACAAGAAAGAAAATGTTCTCCAGGCTCCCAAAAAGATTGCTAAATATATCTTTATTGTATGTCAAGAAATGGTAGTGTGTACACTACTTGAAAACTTCTTAGCTGATGTTCTGAATGGCTATTTAAACCTGGTCAGTTCTCACACCCTTCATGTTCTCTTTCAGTGCCACTGTCACAAAAGAGAAAAAAAAGATTTCCTTTTATCTCTAGCTCTCATAGTGTCCGTTGATAATACATACTGTTTATATTTAATTTAATTTAATTTAATTTAATTTAATTTAATTAGCACTTCTAGACCGCCCCCTCTCCCAAAAGGGACTCGGGGCGGTGTACAGTCCATATCAAAAACATCATACATAATAACAATAAAAAATTATTAAATGATAAATACATAAATAAGAGGAGGATAAAATAGACAGAACTGTAATTGCTAAATAAATAATTTAAAATATACAAAGTTTAAAACCCCAGTGTCTTATAAAATTAAGTCCCCTAAAAAACCAGTAGGAAATATATATGCCAGGAGGTAGACGTTAAGAATTATGCCAGACCAGCCAGTCGGAACAGGTGAGTCTTCAGTTTCTGCCGGAAGGAGCGGAAGTCAGTGGTGGTTCTAATGTCGGGGGGGAGGTCATTCCAGAGGGTTGGGCCCATCACAGAGAAGGCCCTACTCCTTGGTGTCGCCCGTTGGCATTGCCTAGTGGACGGCACCAGGAGAAGCCCCTCCCTGTGAGAGCGAATTGGCCGCAGGGATGTATGTGGGAGGATGCGATCCCGCAGGTAACTAGGCCCTATGCCATGGAGCGCTTTAAAGATGGTGGTCAAAACCTTGAAACGCACCCGAAAGACTACAGGTAGCCAGTGCAGCTCGCGCAGGAGCGGTGTTACGTGGGAGTATCTAGTACTCCCCATGACTGCCCGCGCGGCTGCGTTCTGGACTAGCTGCAGTCTTCGTGCGCGTCCCAAGGGAAGCCCCATGTAGAGAGCATTACAGTAGTCCAGGCGAGACGTCACCAGTGCATGAGTGACCGTGCGTAGGGCATCCTGGTCCAGAAGGGGGCGCAATTGGCGCACCAGGCGAACCTGGTGGAACGCCCCCCTAGCCACGGCTGCCACATGGTCGTCCATTGACAGCCGGGCATCAAGGAGGATGCCCAAATTGCGCGCCCGTTCCACAGGGGGCAGTTGTTCGCCCCCTATGGCCAGCGTTGGAGTCAGCTGACTGAACCGAGGTGCCGGTAGCCACAGCCACTCAGTCTTGGAGGGGTTGAGTTTGAGTCTGTTGTCCCCCATCCAGACCCCGACGGCTTCCAAACACCGGGACATCACTTCGACAGCCTCGCTGGGGTAATTTGGGGTTGAAACGTACAGCTGAGTATCATCAGCGTACAGATGGTATTCAACCCCAAAACCACGGATGATCTCTCCCAGCGGCTTCACATATGTGTTGAACAGGAGGGGCAAGAGGACCGACCCCTGTGGCACCCCACAAGTGAGTGACCTCAGGGTCGACCTCTGCCCCCCCGTCAACACACATTGCGACCAGTCGGAGAGGTAGGAGCCGAACCACCGTAAAACGGTGCCTCCGACTCCCATCCCCTCCAGCCGGCGCAATAGGATACCATGGTCGATGGTATCAAAAGCCGCTGAGAGGTCTAATAGGACCAGGATAGAGGAACAACCTCTATCTCTGGCCCTCCAGAGATCATCAACCAGCGTGACCTCCAGGAAATCTGCATTCCTACTTTCCCATTTTGGTAAGCTTACCAAGTTAGAATTTTCCAGCCACTAATTGAATATTAACAGTCTAATGCATGTTTATGGATTTCAGTATATCTTCTGTATAATTATACAGTTAAAATCATAAGATTGTTTTTAATGTGGCCATCAGACATTAACCCAGAAAAATAACAGAACAAACCTCAAAACAGAAGTAATATTGGGAAACTTCCTTAAGACTATTTGCCCATCTAACCTAGTATTATTTACTCTGACTGGCAACAGTTATCCAGGGGCTCATGGAAAGAACTGTGATCAGCTGCTACCTGACACTTTTAGCTACAGATGCTATGCATTGAACCTGGGACTTTATGAATGCAGAACATATGTTCTGTCATTGAGCTATGATTTCTCCCCACTAAGCTGCAGAAAATCCCTGCAGAGAACATGCTGCTCTTGATAATTCAAGCAGAGGCATCAAAAATAAAACAGAGCAGAAAACAGGTCACAATCCAAATCCAAATCCAAATCGGTCTGGATAAGATTTCTTCGCAGTTCTAAAACTAAAAGCCAATGACCATGTATCACTGAAAATTCATGCAAGACTTCTTGGAGAAACGTCTGCCTAGTTATTCTAGGCAAAGTTTTGATCTTCAGTGGTAGAAATAATAACATTGTGATTAGAGGCTTGAGCCCAAGTTATAGCATGCTAAATGCCAAATAACATGAAACATATTGAATTCTCTTTTTTTTATGGATAAAATTTGTGTTCAATAAAGGGTATGAAAACTTTAGTTCATGTATTTATGGTAGATTTTTTAAAAGCATGGGATTATACTATTGTTTTATAATTTGGGGCGTAAGGTGAAAAAGATAGTTGAATCATCTGATTGTTTAACTAATTATTTAACTAATGTGTATGTGTGAGTGAGTGTGTGAGAGAGAGACAGACAAACGGACAGACAGATGGACAGACAGACGGACAGACAGACAGACAGCTCGCTCAGGATTGAAGTTGCAGCCTTGATGCTCTTTGAACTTGGTTAATTGCTCACAGACATTAACTGGTATGATGATCTCTACTTGGACAATGAAACTTTGGTAAGCAAACAAACAAGTTCCGAGAGCATTAACGATCCCATCAAGAGATTGGTTGAGTTGTAATAGTTTCTGCCAAATTAATTGCCTGGATTTTGTCAACTTTTGTTTCTCTAAAAACAAAAGTAATGAACCAAATTTACTATGACCTATCATAACAGCAAAAAGAATGTCTATATCAAGGCCAGTTGTATGCTTTAACCCAAAATTAAAGCATATTAAGTTGCATGCTTTAACCCAAAATGCCTATGGGCAATATATTATTCACCTTTCTCTTTTTGCATCTATTTCCATGATTGTAACCCATTTATTCAAAATGTATTGCTACTCCTCTCAATTTATATCTTACCTCAAACTATGATGACTTCACATTATAGAAAAGTGAAAACTAGCAAGTTCTAAAAATAGTACATTGATTTTTATAGCTTGTCAATTTTATCTGTATTCAGTAGTAACTTGAAAAATGGCATGCTTTAAATAAAGAAGTAAATAAAATTCATTTTTTTCTTTTTTTAGGCAGTAAGCACAAAACATAATGCCCTAGAATTATAACAGAGAAAGATGTCCCTTTATTACAGAATGCCAATGCCATAGAACTAGCTCCACCTAATTAAGTGGTTCTTGAACTTATGCCTTTTTATGTTATAGTGACCAGTTAAAGTTGACAGTAGTTTCAGTAGCAAATCATGATTCAGGTATATTCTAGTTCTTGGGCATGTCAAAAGACTAATTAGATAGAACTAACAGAATGATAAATAATTAGAGAAATAACCTTGTATCATGAAAGCCAATGGATAAGTTTACATACCATGTAACGTGCCAAATGGAACAGTTCTTATAGCAGAATTAACATCTGATCTTCTAATCAACCTCTTAAACGTCATGGTAGCTTGTTCCTAGTTTTGCCAGATGCTCTAAAACCAATTTAGCGTTGATTGGCCAAATTGGTGTGTGTCTGTGTGTTTTGTGTGTGTGTGTGTGTGTGTGTGTGAGAGAGAGAGAGAGAGAGAGAGAGAGAGAGAGAGAGAGAGAGAGAGGGAGTGGGAGAGGGAGAGGGAAAGAAAGAAAAGAAAAGAAAGAAAGGGCAAGTTTTCTCCAATCTAGTTTCATCCAGATACATTGCACAATTTTTACGCTGGATGAATTGGTATGATGGAATTGCAGCTGGAAAAGGAATGGGTGAGGAAGGCAGAAGATTTCACAGAGGGGGGTCAAGGCAAGAGTGTTTATAGACCTGAACTGAATGGGAAGGAAAAGGTTCAGAGTTGCCTCAGTGTAGAATTCCCAGTGCATAGGTTATAGCTTTACTCTGGTAAGATTCTGTCAATTAGGTATAAGCAAATAAAGAATTTAACTCAATTAGATATCTTAACTGAACTCAATTGGCTATCGCTGTGTTGTCTTTGGGCTTAGGCCTCATTGTTGAAGTTTACCACAGCTTGAGGCGCCTCAGATATAATATCTCAAAATTGGTAATTTTGTAGGAGGAAATAGCTAGACACATAACCATGGTTTGAAGCTTATTCAGGGAGAAGGGTTTTGAGTTTGAGAACTCTGTAATGCCATTAATGGTCCATGTTATTGATATATTTATTTGTTTTATTTGCACCTTATCATTTTGCACCTTTTATTTGCACCTTATCATTTTGCCAAGATTAGTGAAATTTCTAGTTTATAGGTAATAAAGCCATGGTTACCAGTAGGTTCACTTTCTATGCACCCATAATCTTAGTTCTTCCTAACCACTCCGATCCATATACAATATATGGTATATGGATATTTAGTTATCTTTGATATTGCCTTCATTAAAGTACTGCCAAATAACACTTTTTAATCATTACAGATGGCAGACATATTAGAATTGGTTTATGGTTTGGCAATTCTGATGTTCTCTTTATGGTTCTAATTAGAGGACCTTCATTAGTTTTGTGAGTGTTGGACAAATGGAAATCTACATAGGAGAGGAGAAGAAATTTGATTCATCAATAAACAAATTTCCCTACTGAGATAATAGTTCTTTGACAATCCAAGTACTATATTTATTAAGCATGACATAAACAGCTCATGCATAAAAGCGTAGGAACAGTGAGTCAAAATAATCAAAATTTGTATTTTCCACATGATCCATATTTGTATGTGTATTTTCCATACAATCTATCCCAATTAATTTCTGTGTGCTATAGCTTTGCATCAATTGCAAATCTCTGTTTTCAAGGTTAGTCCTATTTAAGCCTATTGTTACAGTTCAGCCAGAAAGTATTGTCATATAACTCATTGATTTGTACACTGGCAACTGTGTTGTAGAAAGTAGAAAAATGTTTCCATCTTAGTTGGTGCTGCCCCTTTTAGGCTCTGTGAGTCTGTGATCACCCTTCATGTGTTTGCAAGCTGATATATTGGAAAGACTGTGGCGTTAGAGGAATTAAATTAACTTACTGATAGAGTTTGTTGTCTTGCATGTGGATTACTTCATTGGCTGCAAGGCAATGTTGTTCTTCATGCAAGAAAAGTCAGTGGTTCTGTGCCTGGTAACATCCCTAAGAGATGGAATCTGGGAAGATACATTATTGTTAATCAGATAATACCCTGTCAATGCTATTTTGTTATATAATGTTATATTGTTTACAGCAGCCATCCAGGTGAATGAGACACATATCACATCATTCTCATATATCTTTATTAGGGGTAAAGAGAATGCTGATTAATGTAATTCCAAATATCTGACTGGTAACTCAAACTGGTATATAGTAATTACCAAATAATTTCCCAGATTTACAGGTAAATTTCTTTCCAAACCTTACCTTGAGATGCTAACAATAGAATTTGTTGTTTCTTGCATGGAAAGCATGTGCTAAATATATACTAGGTATGAGACAGCAAGATATAAGCCAATGCAGTGTATTTCACTATGTTCTGTATGAGATTATTTCTCCTGCTATGCTACTGTTGATTAGTTCTGTTCTGTGGGTGTGAGACACTACTGATAGATTTCATAGACAAAAGACACTGTTATTGTCTAAAGTAACTCCATAGAACCAATTTTTCTCCTTAATTGTAGTATTCATACTCAAAATAAATCTTGGCTCCAGTGTTTCCATAGTGAACTAGCCAATTGATTTTCCTGCCCAGAATAGCTAATCTGCACCCTGCCATGTAGAACTACCATTTTAGTTCCTACCAAACTGATAGAGCTCAAGGCAAAGCAAGGCAATTTGATGGCAGATCACAAACTGAGCCAAAATCTTCACCGTAATTGCCCATTAGTTTTCATCATGTTTAAATTTAGCTCTATGTATTCATTCACTTGTTTACTTATGTGCTATGCACATAAACTAATCCTATCTCCATGTACTCCACATATCCCATTCTTGGAGCAGCACACTGGCAACATCAGTAAGAAAGAAGTGGGCAACATCATTGGGGATAGGAGGACATCAACACTTAGATGTATATTAATGTCAACTTCCAAGAAAACAAGAGATCCAGACAGTTCAAATGGGTGTAGATATTTATTGCAAGCTTAAGTTCTGTACAAGAATCTGAAGTACTAACAGCCAAGGGAAATTAGCAGGAGATAAGAGTAGAAGGAATTCAAGATGGTCTGGACTTAGATTTCTTGTGGGCATGAAGGGACTCATGACTGATGACACATTTGACTCGTCCCTTGAGCTCAGCTTGGTCATATCTTACCTGTTCCGATTAGCAGGCCTGGCATAATTACAACTGTTCCTCCTGGCAAATATACTATTAACTGGTTATTTTAGGGGTATTGTTTTTAATTTATTGTGTGTGTTTTAGGGGTTTAAAATTTAAATTTATATTTATATACTGGCTCTGTACAGTTCTTTTAATTCCATTTTAACCTCCTCCATTCCAACTGTACATATTCAACGTTTTTATTGTATTTTGATATATTTTGCATGGACTGTACACCGCCCCGAGTCCCTTTTGGGAGAGGGGGCGGTCTAGAAGCACGGTAAATAAATAAATAAATAAATAAATAAAATAAGATTACCATATTTTCCATTATTAAATTGGAGAAACTCTATAATCATTTAGATCCACCCTCTCCCATGGTGGCTTGTTGAGGTACGAAAAATGCTATTTAGTTTATACATGTTCCCATTCCTCAAATTCCATTCTTTAGTTTTCCTCCTGCTTCTCCCTAGACTACTGAGAAACCAAGTTCTTGTGAACAATGGAACATTTTCCTTCCTTTGGGTACTCTAGCCCTGATATCCAGGGCAAAGGAGAAACAAAATCTGAAAGGGATAAAATAAACCCCAGAACCTTTTTTTTTTAAATGTCTATATTACTGTTCTGTTGCTGTATCATGGGAGATATTGTCTAATACATTTTAAGGATACAAGATGGGACAGAAATTCCTAAAAATGTTTCATGGATTAGTTAAGATTAGTCCGTTATTAACCATGAAATGTTCTTCAAGTCATATGAAAACTGTAATTCTATTCTGCAAAAAACTAATTTTAGAAAGTCACAATTGAGGAAGTTAAGCCAATTGTTAGATACAAATTGAGATGTGATCATGGGAAATAGATGCTACTCTGAACTTAGTGTAAACTGTGGATTTATAATTGTCATTTTCTATATCAGCATTAATTCAGAAGTGGATCAATTAAAATAGAGTTTATACATTGGAGAGTTTTGGCAGATGCCTGGCAACTTTCCATAGGTTCAAAATTAACTGGGTGACCTTGGGCCAATCATTTTCTCTCAGCCCTAAGAAGGAGACAATGGCAAACCACTTCTGAAAAAAACCTTGCCAAGAAATCTGTGATAAGATTGAATAGAAGGAAAAAGTAAAAAAAAACAACCTTTGAAATGGGGGAAAATATTTTGTTTCTGTCTTCAAATTTTTTTATATCTTCCAAAAGTTACATTTTACACAATGATCAGTTGATAATATGCTGTAAAGACTAAAAGATTGTCTTGAAGAACATAAAAAAAAATCAAATCAGCTTTTTGGGTTTGCAGATTTTTTAAACAAATATTTTTAAATAAAAGAAAAGGCCATACTTCATTCTTGGCTTCAATACAAACATGGCAGATGTCCAATGAACCTGACATAAAGTGTAACCTGAATTCATCATTACCTGATTAAATTATTCACCTTCCTTATATGTTTTTTTTTTAAAACTCATTGCATCAGCATTTCCTTCCAAGAACATTTTAAAGAAGAAATGACAGATTTGTTTTGCCTGTCTTGCCCTATTTCTCCAAGTTGATTAACCAACTACTAAACATGTTTCCTCCTCTTTAAACTTTTAAGCTTTTGGTAATTATTGTAGAACAAATGAGCTATAAACAAGTGATCTAATAAATAAAGAAAGTCCTTGTATAAATCAGGGGTGGGTTCCTGCCAGTTCTAACCTCTTCTATAGAAGAGGTTCCACAAATCTTCAGTGCTGTTTAGAACCGGTTCCAGCTCCCTTCCCCCGCCCGTCCGTACATCATCAAGATGAAGAGCGAGAGGAGGAATTCGGGGAATTGAAATCCACAAGTCTTAAAGCAGTCAAGTTTGAACACCCCTGGGTTTTTTTTCTAAAGGGTTAGGGGTGCAAAGTTCTTGTAACTTCACAGCTTTAAGACTTGCGTGCTTCAAATGCCAGAGTTTCTGAGCCAACATTTTGGTTGCTAAGCAAGAGCGTTGTTAAGTGAGTTTCATCACATTTTACAAGTTGGTCACACCCACCCAGTCACATGACTGGCAAGCCACTCCCACCCAGTCACATGGCTGGCAAGCCACTCCCACCCAGTCACATTACCAGCAAGCCATTCCCACAAAGCAAGCCACACCTACAGAAGAGGTCCTAAATTATTTTGGAACCCACCACTTGTATAGATACATCATACATTCAATATACTAACCCTCATGGCCACTTAGCTACCAAAAGTCCTGTTGAAAATCATTGAACTGGCTTAGTGTACTGCAAGTCATTAATCTAACTAGAGGTATTTAAATATGTTCTTAATGCCTTTTAAATATTTAAATTCTGATTTAGGCAGCAGGCACTTGATTTAGATTTCATCTTATCTGTGAAGCTTTTATAGCTAAAGAACAAATTGCTATCTGTCTATTTCCTCCCTAAGAATGTCCCTTAAGATTGTAAATGAAACTTCTGGAAGAATCAAAGGATTAGCTGATAATTTATAAATTATTATAACTAAATTAATTTGTAAATGATAAGTATTATTGCTATTACCAGTAATACAGTAAATGTCAATTATTTCAGAAATTATTATTTAGTTCAGCATTTTTCAAATTGGGACTGGCATCATCTTGCTACATAAACAGGTGGGTGATTGTAAATTATGTAATTATTATGTAAATTATTCTTCTGTGTATATTTTCTTTCTCATTACTAAATAACATTTTCTCCCAATGTTCAGGACATCTTTATTCCATGGTTTTTATGGTGTTTTGAGGTTGTTATCCCTTAGTCTCTTTCATTCACTGCTAGCAAAAATGCTACTGATAGCGTGGAGTCTGCATTAATATTATGTACAGGTGAAACTCGAAAAATTAGAATATTGTGCAAAAGTTCATTTATTTCAGTAATGCAACTTAAAAGGTGAAACTAATATATGAGATAAGACTCATTACATGCAAAGCAAGATAGTTCACGCCGTGATTTGTCATAATTGTGATGATTATGGCGTACAGCTCATGAAAACCCCAAATCCACCATCTCAGAAAATTAGAATATTACATGCAATCAATAAAACAAGGATTGTACATAGAACAATATCGGACCTCTGAAAAGTATAAGCATGCATATGTACTCAGTACTTGGTTTGGGCCCCTTTTGCAGCAATTACTGCCTCAATGCAGCATGGCATGGAAGCTATCAGCCTGTGGCACTGCTGAGGTGTTATGGAAGACCAGGATGCTTCAATAGCGGCCTTCAGCTCTTCTGCATTGTTCGGTCTCCTGTCTCTCATATTTCTCTTGGCAATGCCCCATACACCCTGGTCTTAATGAAGCACAGTGTTCCAAAGTCCTGTTGTTCAGTGGTCCAAAGTCCTCTTTTCTGATAGAGCAACTTTTGCCAAAAGCACCGAAACCTGGTTTAATGACCATGGGATTACTGTGCTTGATTGGCCTCTTTATTCTTCCTCCATATTCTGGGTCCTTGGTTTCCAAATGAGATGCAAAAGTTGGTCTCATCAGAAAAGAGGACTTTGGACCACTGAACAACAGGACTTGTGACCAGTGTGAAGTTTCCACAGTCTGTTGATTTGGGGAGCCATGTCATCTGCTGGTGTTGGTCCACTGTGCTTCATTAAGACCAGGGTCAACGCAGCCGTCTAGCAGGAGATTTTGGAGCACTTCATGCTTCCTTCCCCGGACAAGCTTTATGGGAATGCTGACTTCATTTTCCAGCTGCCCACACTGCCAAAAACACCAAAACCTGGTTCAATGACTGTGGGATGACTGTGCTTGATTGGCCAGCAAACTCATGTGACCTGAATACCATAGAGAATCTATGGGGCATTGCCAAGAGAAATATGAGAGACATGAGACTGAACAATGCAGAAGAGCTGAAAGCCTCTATTGAAGCATCCTGGTCTTCCATAACACCTCAGCAGTGCCACAGGCTGATAGCTTCCACGCCATGCTGCATTGAGGCAGTAACTGCTGCAAAAGAGGCCCAAACCAAGTACTGAGTACATATGCATGCTTATACTTTTCAGAGGTCCGATATTGTTCTATGTACAATCCTTGTTTTATTGATTGCATGTAATATTCTAATTTTCTGAGATGGTGGATTTAGGGTTTTCATGAGCTGTACGCCATAATCATCACAATTATGACAAATCATGACTTGAACTATCTTGCTTTGCATGTAATGAGTCTTATCCCATATATTAGTTTAACCTTTTAAGTTGCATTACTGAAATAAATGAACTTTTGCACAATATTCTAATTTTTTGAGTTTCACCTGTATGTTTGCTGCCTTGAGTTACTTATAAAAATAATGAAGGCAGGATATTAAATAAATAAATATTTACATAATATTCATGTAGAAAATATATCCTAAAAGTAGATATTTACTGTATAGCTTAGCTATTCAGGTAGTTCTCAACTTACATCCACAATTGAGCTCAAAATTTCCATTGCTAAGCGAGGCAGTTATTAAGTGAGATTTGCTCCATTTTAAGACCTTTCTTGCCAAAATTGTTAAGTGAACCACTGCTGTTAAATTAGCAACATGGTTGTAAAGTGAGACTGATTTCCCCATTGACTTTGCTTGTCAGGAAATTGCGAAAGGTAATCACATGACCCCAGGGACAGTGCAACCATCATAAATATGAACCAGTTGCCAAGCATCTGGATTTTGATCACATAACCATGGAGATGCTCCCATGGTAGCAAGTGTGAAAACTGGTCATAGGTCACTTTTTCAGTGCCATTGTAAACAAAAGGTTGTAAGTCGAGGACAACCCAGTGATGTAATTTAGCTGGTTCTATCCGGTTCGGGTGAACCGGTAGCTGTGGCAATGGGAGACTCTGCCCACACTCCCGGACGTCATCACGTCCTGTTTTTGATGCTCTGCGCATGCGCAGAAGGTCCTGCACATGTGCAGAGGTGGTGCGTGCACTCACATTTGCGAACCAGTAGAGAAGGTAAGTTGATTTCTCTCCTGGGACAACCTGTATCTTGCCGTTTCCTGTGAGAGTGGTTAGAATCTAAAAGAAACATCTGGATGGGTTACCTTAGATCAGCAGTTTGGCACTCTGACAACATTGAAAACTGCTGGTTGAGGAATTTGGGCATTGAAATTCACCTATCTTAAAGTTGCCTAGGTGGAGAAAAGATGTCCTACACAGATTATGAAAAAAATACTCTTCAAAATTGAGGATCAGAAAGAGTTAAGGGGTAGACATGCAGAAGGAAACAAAAACTTTGAAAAGACATAGATAACCATAATTCCCAGGCAGAAATGGCCTTTCCTATCCAGAAGGGAAATAGAGCCTTTCATATCCAGAAGGGAAATAGAGAATTTAATCTTATTTTAGCTAGACATAGGACAATATTTTCCACCATACCTTAATATTATGCCTGTCATACACACTCACTGCTACTTTCTTCCTCTCGTTATCTGCTGCTCAAGTGCCAATTTCTCTCTGCCTAGTGGCATAAATGGTTATACTTTTGAGCTTTTTTTAGAGGCCCCTGGTTATTTCTGAGCTGATCAAACAAGAGTCTCATGGGACACTTTGCGGCTGGTAGATAAGGATAGCCTTTCCACGCATATTGAATCAGTTGCTATTGTAATTGCACAATGGGATTCTAATTTATCCATTGTACAATTTGTAGGAATTTCCTGTTAATAATTTTCATGCAGTGATGGAACAATCTGCATGTAAATGGTGACATCTTCCTCACTCTAGGTTTTCAGATGGGTCTGGATGGCCAGCTGTTGGAGATTGTTTAGTGCAGGGGTTTCCAAACTTGGGAACTTTAAGACTTGTGGACTTCAACTCCCAGAATTCCCCAGCCAGCCATGCTGGCTGGGAAATTCTGGGAGTTGAAGTCCACAAGTCTTAAAGTTCCCAAGTTTGGACACCCCTGGTTTAGTGGATTCCTGTGTTGACTACCCAATTCTGCTGTCCTATTCCATTTCATACATTCTGTAATTCTCAAATATTTGGGGATATTTTCCTTCAATAACTATGAATTTCTTTGTTTATATGAGGGTGAAGTACTTAATTATTTGCCTAGCCTCAATCTTAGTGTTGCAAATCACCAAATCTACACTTTGCCCTTACGCATTTTTTCAATAATTTTAATACTATTAATTCTAGCGATATTAACTTGACTAGGTATCGGTTAAAAAGTAAAATATGGCTTGAACATGCTTTATTTTCATACTCTTCCTGTTTGGGGGCATACCTTTCTCATATCATTTGTTAGTACAAAAAGCGTAAGATATTGATCCAATCTACCCATGATCCAGCATCTTCTCACTAATTAAATGTAAGCACTGCTTCATTTTTTTGATTTTATCACACATCTAACTAATGTGGCACTAAGGCTTTCAACATTGTTATCAAAGCCCTTTTTTTAAAAAAAAAATCCACACATACATTATTCATAGTAGCTGACTTCATTACTGGAGCCTTTGTAGTGAAAGAAATTTCTTTACATTCTAATATGGATAACTTCCTTATCTATTTTACCAACTTCTTTTTATCACAGAAAGTATTGATAGCCAAGATAGATCAAGGAGAATTAATGAGCTGCCTAGTAAACTGAGCTGTTCTGGAACCTAAAATAACATAATGTTCCAAGTGGCTTATGATAAGGGAGGTTTCAGCATATAGTCTAGAAACATATCCTTCTTCAAATACTGGCTGACTTTGTCAGTTAAACATAAAATAGGAGAGGATAGTATCCTCCCTCCCTCCCTCCCTTATTCTGCTAGCCTTATATAAACTTGGCTACTTCAGAAAAAAAAATGAAAGTGTCTCACCCTCAATACACATATGAAGAACAGTTGCAGGAACTGGGTATGTCTAGTTTAATGAAAATAAGGACTAGAGGAGACATGATAGCAGTGTTCCAATATCTCAGGGGTTGCCACAAAGAAGATGGAGTCAAACTATTTTCCAAGGCACCTGAGGGTAGAAGAAGAAGCAATGGGTGTTAACTAATCAAGGAGAGAAGCAACTTAGAACTGAGGAGAAACTTCCTGACAGTTAGAACAATTAATCAGTGGAACAGCTTGCCTCCAGAAGTTGTGAATGCCCCAACACTGAAAGTCTTTAAGAAGATGTTGAACAGCCATTTGTCTGAAACAGTATAGGGTTTCCTGCCTAGGCAGGGGGTTGGACTAGAAGACCTCCAAGGTCCCTTCCAACTCTGCTATTTATTGTACACACACACCCATGTACCCACATTTATAGAATAATTGTGGGTCAGAGGGAAATGACCTACTTTCCTCCTTATCTAAAGTTCAGCATTCTTTAGGATTGCTTTTACATTGATCTGAATAGTAACTTTGCCATTTATATTGGGAAAGTGCTATCTATTTTATCATTAATAGTCAACAGTGACTTTATGGCCCATAATGAGAGGAAAGCTTATCATAAGGTACATGAAATGTTACTTATTTTGGCACTTTTAGAGAGATTGAAGACATGTTAACATATTTTTATTTGTTTCTTCAAGCTTACCTCTAGTTATATTATTTTAAAGCTATATGTTTAGTAGCATTGCTAGAAAACCCACAAAAGCACTTCTAAACATTGCAGTATCATGACACTGACATGAATCTTACTTCAGGGCACTGTCTGCAAGAAGCAAGAATTTTCATTTTAAAACATCACACTATATTTTATGTTGCTGAGTATTTTGTTGCCAAAGTATTTTTAAAAATGCAAATTATGCCCTTGCACTTCAGTTACACATAGTTTGTTGTTCTTTCAGTCAGTTAGATGTAAGCTTGTAAATGAGAAAACTATATTGCCTGAAAACTAAATAAGAACTTTAAATAAGTTTTCTAAAGACCAATCAGAAGGTATTATAAACTGTATTGTCATTCTTGTTTCCTGAATTAAAAAGCCCTATCTGCCAGGCTGATACATTATTATTCCTTACAGAAAATTTTCCCAACTACGTGAAAAACAATCCAGTTTCTATCATTAATAGTTTTCCCCTCAAATAATATAGTATATTTGATTAAAAATATTCTCTCTCAGATCCCATTGTTTTTGTCTTTGAAAACATTAAGGGAAAATGGCAAGCCATAAAAGCTCTATAAAACTCTATACTGTATGTATCTGCCTGAACTGGAAATCTACAAACATTTTTAATAATAAAAAAGAGAAAAATAATACAAGGAACCTTTGATTTTTAGTGTACTTGAAATGTGAACTCTAATTAAAATTGATATAATATAAGTAAAGGGTGCTTGAACAGCACATTTTTAGTACAAGTTTTCTTTTTTCATTTATATAACATCAAGGAAAAAATATATATATCCAGGAGGACTTTCAAGGACAATTGTCCTTACTGAACTTAGCATGGACTTCTGTCCTTTCCCATGCAATAATTACTATATAGCTCTATATAGCTATATTACAGCTGTAGAAACTATAGTCTATTGATTCATTCTTTAAGAAGCTATTGAAAAGGACAATGAGGATCCACCCCCACCAAGATCTAAAGCACTTTGTCCATTTTTCATCTGAATACGGGTAGTCCTTGACTTACAACAGTTCATTTAGTGACTGTTTGAAGTTACAACAGCACTGAAAAAAGTGACTTAGGACCATTTTTCACAGTTATGACCTTTACAGCATCTCTAGGATGATGTGACCAAATTCAGAAGCTTGACAACTGGTTCATATTTATGACCGTTGCTGTGTTCCAAGGTCACGTGACATCTTTTGCGACCATCTGACAAGCAAAGTCAAAGGGGAAGCAAGATTCACTTAACAACTGAGGCAAGAAAATTTGTAAAATGGAACAAAACTCACTTAAGAAATGTCTCACTTAACAACATAAAATGTTGAGGACAATTGTTGTCGTAAGTCGAAAACTACCTATAATGCCTATTCTCAATACGTTAACCCATCTACGTACTATATTCTGTTAAGTTCAGCTTTTATCATGTACCACCTTGAGTATGATTTCCAGATTTGGACATTACACTTTAAGGATTCAGAGTAATTAGAAGATTAACAAAGATTAACATTAGAGATGATTAACAAAGAATTAATTTCTTAAGAATTATGAAAGTACAAGCTTCCTACAACAAACCATGGGAAGAGAGACTGAAGGAATTGGGTATAAAATTGAAAGAAGGGAGAGATATAACAATACTCTTTAAACATCTGAAAGTATGTCACCTAAAGAAGATCAAGATCTCTTTTCTCTCATCAGAGTACAGAATTTGGAATGAATGGATTTAAGATATAAAGGTAAAGATTTTCTCTTGGTGCTCATCTCCATTTCTTAGCTGAGGGACCAGCATTGTCCAAAGACACTTCCTGTCAGCTTTCCTGTTGATAAGCTCAACATCTTTAACCACTGATAATCGTGCACATGGATTTAAGATATAGAAAGGGAGATTTTAGGTTTAATGTCATTTAAAAACCCTATTTTTAATGATAGGTCTATGGTGAACTCACTTAACCTTTGGTAGGTTATGATGAACCAAACTAGAAAGCCATCTGTCTGTGATGTTCTAATTTGGATTCCAAAATTGAATAGTGATTTGAGCTTAATAGCCTAAATGGCTTCTTCAGATGTTGTAATTTCTGTCAGATTTTGTTTTTCATTAATTGTGTGGAGCAGTGACGTGCGGTGAGGTTTATGGCTGGTGAGGCTGGTGACGTCATCAGGAAGGCGGGGAATGGGACCATGTGTGCTGGAAGCCGAGGCTGCCTCAGCCTCCAGCACACGTGATCCCATTCCCCGCCTTCCTGAGCGTGCTCTGCCGGCTCGCGCTCCGCAGTCCTCGAAAGCGACTAGGGAACGACGAGAACCTTCCTGCCTCTGCTGGACTTTGCAGTCCAGCAGAGGCAGGAAGGTTCTCGTTGTTCCCCAGTCGCTTTCGTGGCTTCGTCATCCGGGAGCACCGACAACATTTCTGCCTCCGCAGCTCGCGGGCGCGGACGGACGGAGGTAGGCAGAGTGGCACCGAGGCAGTCCGGCGGGCGAGCGACCGAGGACCTCCATCGCTCACTCGCTCGCTTTCGTCCGCCCGGCCCGTCTCGGCATTGCTCTGGCTACATCCGTCCGGCCGCGCCCGGGAGCTGCAGAGGCAGAAATGTTTTCGGATCTCCCGGATGACGAAGCCACGAAAGCGACTGGGGAACGATGAGAACCTTCCTGCCTCTGCTGGATTTTGCGCATCGTTCCCCAGTCGCTTTCGTGGCTTCGTCATCCGGGAGCGCTGACAACATTTCTGCCTCCGCAGCTCCCGGGCTGCTCCCCTGACCACACGTCCCTGGTGTGGAGGGACTAAGAGTCATCATGATTATAGTAGAGATGGAGATGATGATAAGTATACATATAAATATCATGTCTAATCCTTACTACAAAAATCAAAATAAGACATTTAAATTACTTAAATTTACTTTGGGCAAACATCAAAAGCAATATCTTCACTGCCAAAGGAGTGCCTGTTCATCTGTCTGTCTGTCTGTCTGTCTGTCTGTCTGTCTGTCTGTCTGTCTGTCTGTCTGTTTGTCTGTCTGTCTGTCTGTCTGCTTATCTATCTGTCCAGCCATCAAAGCAGAAAAAGGGAAGACTGTATTGTTAGGGTTTGGTACAAGTATTCTGTAATTTGTTTCTAAAACAAAGACATTCCTATACATTTTAAGTCAGTGTTGCTATATTTAATAAATACACAGGTATATCTATTAGATTTAGTGAAATTAAATTTTAGGTAGATGTTCTTAAGAATACATTTTTTAATTTCTAGTGTTGGATAGAATTGCTGTAGTATGTATGTATGTATGTATGTATGTATGTATGTATGTATGTATGTATGTAAACTGTTTCTTTCAAAATAGGAGATCAGGGCATCCATGAGACCAATAGCTCACTCTAAACTTTTGATGCCATCAATGCACATTTTAGATACTGAATTCCCTCTTAATGCATTGTTTTAACTCTAGTTCAAAATGTATATGTTACAACAGACAGACATAGTGTTGTGCATAGTATTACTCCTCGTTAAGTTAGCAGTTGTGGAGAATTTGAATCTGTACAATCCTGCAACCTGCTAATGTGATATTTAATGAGGAGACATCAGTCTGGAGAAAGGTAGTCAATATAAATCAGTGTTTACAAAGTGTGATTAACTCTGAAATATTTCATCAATGCTCTGGTCCCAGGCATACTCTATGCTAATTACCAGAATCTGTGCATGTTTCAGGGGACGTCTTGAGGCTCAGAGTGCAGCAAACATGGAGCAGCAAAATTGCAATTATGCCTGGGCTGTCTCTGATGGCAATTTATGCATTTGGTGTGATGACCTCCCACTTCCCAAGAGAGCAATAAAGAGAATGCATTTTCATTAAGATACTAATGCACTTAATCACAAGGGGAAAGGGTTAGAAAGTAACAAAATACTTCTAAAGCAAGATGGGGAATCACTGTTGGGGAAAAGCATTTTTATTATTTCCATGAAGTACTACTACCACAGATTGCACCTGCTAAATGTAACTATGAATGCCCAAGTCAGTAAGAATACCTATATTAATCAAACAATTAAATTCATCTTAAAAAACACTATTCATCTGCTTGAATTAGCATATGATATGGAAACAGAACACAAGACAACCTCTCTTAAAGCAGACTAAAGCTCTTGCAAGTGCAGATTTTTCAGGAATTTTTTTCCAGGAATTTCTTAAACAGAATATAATATCAAGAAAAGATTCATGCTTTTTTGGCCCCATTAGGGGATATTCAGTTGTATTCAGCCTCTCAAACCTAATTATCCTCTCTACAAAAATGTATCTTAATAAAAAAGCATTGATATCTCTCTTCTTCCTGAATGCATCTAGGCCTTTTTAAACATATTAAGCAATTATTACTGGTTTTTTTTTTTTTTTGATGGCACTGAATTCCATAAGTTGAATGAAATTCTTCCAGCATTTGATTCTGAAGTCTAGAAATAGGAGAACAATTCTCTCTCTACCTTTGATGATTTTACATATGCTTTGTACTATCCAGTCCAGTATGTCATTTTATAAGTCTAGTGAATTTCTTTTTAACAATTCCACCATGAATTCTGGCTGAAGCAAATATGGGTGCTATATTCACATCAAAACCTCGGGGAATAAAAGGTTGCAGAAACAGATATATTTCCTTGAGAAGCATACAAAAGCAAAGTGCTTAAAATGTTTAGGCAGAACAACTCTGCATTTAGGTGTGCACAATCTGCATTTACTATTTTGTGGAAAAAATATGCTAAGCAATACCCTATTTAAACTTTTAAACTGTGTCAAGCAGTGACGTGCGGTGAGGTTTATGACTGGTGAGGCACTGACACAGTGCTGGGTTTCAAATATTTTTAGACTTGTGGACTTCAATTCCCAGAATTCCACAGCCAGGCATGCTCAGTTCCAATTTAAAGCAACAGCATTTGTTTTTCTCTTTTGCTCCTTTCTTTTTCTTTTTCTTCTCCTTCCCCTCCTTCCTCCCTCTCTCCCTTCCTCCCCCTCTCTCAAACACACACACACACACACACACACACACACACACACACACAGAAGTTGGATTGGACTATCTCTCCTACCCCTTCCCTCTCTCACTCACTCTCAAACAAACCCCCCCACACACAAAAGTTGGATTGGATATCTTTTCCAGTGGCTTGAAAGCAGCTCCTCTGCCATCCCCCCCCCCATTTCCCTGCTGCCTTTCCCAAACACCTCCACCATTGCAAATGCAGCCTGCTGTCTGGGTGGGAAATGCCTGGAACACAATAAAGCCCACCCACCACCTCCTGCTGGCAGGCTGGGGTGAGAGGAGAGGCAGAGAAGCCGGAGGGGAGCCGAGCCAAGCCTTCCAAAAGAAAGAGGCTGGGGGGAAGTGTGTGTACTACAGCATGGCTCTTTGCCTGGCTTCCTGCCTCCTCCTGTGGTCTCCTCAGTGCTCACTTGTGCTCTCCCTCCCCAAGTGTAGTTTGATTGCAGGTGGAGCCACGTTGCCTTTTCAAACTTGTAATCACTGAAGCTGGGCTAGATTTTTATATAGTTTTATCCAGCTGTGTGTGTGAGAGAGAGAAATGAATGGGGGCCTGGGGAGGAAGTCACTACACTTGGGGAGGGAGAGCACCAGTGAGGTTAAGCAGAGTCATCCACGGTGAGGCAGCAACTAGCTCAGCTTTTTCCTTTTACTTTTTTTTTCATGATGAGAGTGGTGAGGCTGTGCCTCACTTGCCTCACCTGACTGCACGTCACTGGTGTCAAGATATGTGGTTTTAATATTCTGCTTTTGTAGTTTTCTTTAGAATAAGATACTGTTTGCAAAAACAAAAGAAAGTCTGTAAAAAATTTTAAGTCCAGCTGCTAACATTTTCAATTTCATGGTTTTCTTGTTTAAACTTTCAGTTACAGTTGTATTTCTTCTAGTTGATTAACAAAATTGTAGCTGATAATTCTTAATGGATTTTTCTTTTTATGTACTTTAAATGTTTTAGGTAACATAGAATACAGCTGCCCAGCAACAAATGAATGTGAAATCACAAAGCGCAGACGCAAATCCTGTCAAGCTTGTCGTTTTATGAAGTGTCTAAAAGTTGGCATGCTGAAAGAAGGTAAGGCTGATCAACCCATTTTATAGAATTGTTCATAAACACTGTTAGAACAATAATTTAATCTGAGAAATGCAATGTATCATTTTCAGACATTATAATTGTTTTTAAAAATAAAACAATATAATTGCCCTATAGAGATGGAGATAGATTTCTTCAGTTTAATGCAAGCAAACTATATTTTTTATTATACATTGGCTGTACATTATATTTATATATTTTAAATGCTGTTATCCAATAGAAATACCTCTAAAATGAATGTCTGAGGGAAAATGCTTCATACAATGTACATAATGTTATTAAAAACTCAGCTAGTTAAAATAGTCCTCAACCTATGACTGCTGAAGTTAACGAAATTAGAACGACAGGTAGACAAGTTGTCGTTGTTCATTTGCTGAGTTGTGCCTGACTCTTTTAACGCCATGATAAACCAGGCTTCCCTGTCCTTCAAAGTCTGCTCAAATTCATGTTCACACTAACTAATCATCTAATCCTCTTTCATGCTCCCCCCCTCCTTCTCCTTGTGCCTACAAACTTTTCCAATATACAGTCAGGTCGTATTCCATTCCATATTTTGAACCAATAAATTGTTCCATGTCTAGTTTTAACTGTTGCTTCTTGACCCGTATACAGGTTTCTCAGGAGACAGGTAAGGTGGTCTGGTACTCCCTTTTTTTAAAGAACTTGCTACAGATAATTGTGAGAGTACACAATCAAAGGCTTCAACATACATAGCCAATGAAGCAGAAATTGATGTTTTTCTGGAACTCCCTTCCTTTGTCCATAATCCAGTGAATACTGGCAATTTAATCTCTGGTTCCTCTGCCTTTTTGAAACCCAGCTTGTTATAGCTATTAAGAATTCAGTACACAATTCCTATAATTTTAAGACATGTTTTGATTGTACTTGCCCATAAAATACAAAAATATTGAATAAGTAGACACTATTTTTTGTATTCTTTTGGGTAGTATGATATGATCCACAGCAGTTGGGAGATCAACCTGAGGTCAACCTAAGGTTTTGAAATCTAAAGTAGCTTGTAATGCATCTGTCTTCTTGCAGTAGCAGCCTTCAACCTCTTAGATTGGGACCCATTTTTTTTCACAGGCATAATTTTTATGACTTGCTTCTTTGTCATATATTAGAATGCCATTATTTCAGTTCATCTTCCATTGGATTGTAATTTAGTATTTATTTCTGATCCACCAGCTCTACAGTGCTTAATCTAGTGGAGAAAAAGCAAGCTTTTGTATTGGTGAAAGCAAGAAAAATGAGAACAACAGATTTTAACTATGTGGTCATTTACAGGTTTATTTAGAAATGCCTTTGAATTGAGTAGATGTTACTGCTGGATGTAGCTATAGAATAGCAGTTTAGATTAAAAAAACCCAGAATACTGGAGATTTAGGTTGTATTCTTCAAGAAGAATACAATTGTATATGTTCATGTATGCCAGGTTCAGGCAAATATGATGCAATTACATACAGTGTCACAAATTTCCAGTCCTATTCAGATAAATCCATATTGAAATACCCCAAAAGGCTTTGATGTAGGTTAAGCATCTACCTAAAATGCAGTTTGCATTGAAAATAAGGTTTGATTTTTCCATTCAGAAATGGAAGTTCAAATTTTATTTTCCTCAGAAACCAATTTCCCTATGACTTGTAGTTCACAAGTAAGTGTGTAGAGTCATTGCTGAGTTGGGTGACCTTACAAATCTATATAATAAACAAACATGGACTAACCAAGCAATAGCAGAAAAATTAGGCCTATCACTCCCTTTCAGACATACTCTTATTGGATTATACTTACTTAGAATAAACCTCATTTTGTGTATGGTTGCTTTGGCAGGCATGATGGTCCTGCGAGCCAAATCCTGCTGCCTTTAGTTTTATGCTGGATAAATTCCTTTCTAATTCAGTGGGGACTACCTCATTAAGAGATTCAGGATTTGGCTTTTTAAATTCAGATCTGGATAGGGCTTCATCCATATGGAAACCCTAATTTGTTTCATGTTATGAAACTATATTACAGAAACCTTTAATGGAAGCTTAACATGAAGTCAAACATGAACAACATCCTGGATATGAATCTTTTTCAGTCAGTTGTTACTGCTAAATCTATTTGTCCAGCTGAAGGAAAAAGGAATTGTGCAGATTGAGTCATAGTGTCATTTTTTCCCCTTCATGTAATAGGTTTTTGTTTTTTTCCTGTCATCTCAGTAACCAAGATTTGTGAAAGTGATCAACGCTGATCTTTTCTTCAAGCTATTTATGTTGCTGTTCCTCTTTTGTTTTGTTTTGTAAATAGCAGGCTTTTTGTCCTCTACATTCAAGATAAGTATTCTCGTAGAAAATTCACCCCCAAACTAGGGATTAGGGATCTCCCATCATCAAACAACAAAGCGCCATTTCACAGTTGAAAATATAAGTGCAAAACCATGCCTTTCTTTTCCCCCAGCATGGCTAATGACAGCTTCAAATAACAATTTAAGCTAGGGAAATATTGAAGGTTAAACACTGACTGTTTAAACTCTTTCATCTTTGGAAAACAAAATGAAATTTAAAAATGAAGTTACAATAAGATAGCTGTGGCAAAAAATTATCCCCTATGTTCCTTGAGAGAACTTTACTTTCCTTCTTTATGTAGGTGCTACTGGCACCTGATAGCTTATGCTTCTGCAGATATCCATTTTTAGTCTGAAAGAGGTTCTTAAAACAAATAATTCTTGTTTTATTTCATTTTAGGCTTTATTTAATTTTAAAGTGTGATATCTCAGATATGTATAATCGGTTCCATATAGAGGGTTCAGCAGTTCTAATTGTTTACTCTTGAGATGGCAGCATGAAATTTGAGAAAACATTTCTGCTTTAAAAAATATGTGACATATGCAGGAATTGGTCTTTATTTGGCTTATTTTGTTTGTTAAATGATTGGTTTCCAAATCTTACCATGAATGTTTTTTTTCTTAACTGAGCTTCAGGGAGACAATTGTTTAATCCAATTTCCAGAGAAGTAGAAGAAACTCATTATAATATGAATCAATGTACAACTTAATTACTCAAAGAAATAGTTTTATACTTGGTAACTAATTAGTTTATGCTCATTAGCAATGCTAGAAATTTCTTCAAAAAGCTATTTATTGAGAATATCTGTCCTATCATCAGATATTTCTTAGCTATCTTTTAAATTTCACAGATTTAACCCAAACAACATATTAAGAGCCAGTTTCAGGGGCTAACACGAGATGTCACCCTTAATCTTTACAGTCTTACTCAATGTTCAGCAAATTAAATGTTTTAATATTTGTGAAATAAATGGAATCATTAAATTATATTTAAGAAGCAAATACTGTACAGTGAAAGTTTGTAATGTGCTGCTTATTTCTTCTACTTTGGGGTGCTTACAAAATATAGAAGAAGGGAGAATAAAGCAAATTTATTCTTGCTATAGTCCTTTTTCGGTATATTGTAGAATAGGATTGAGTAGCTGTGTCTCAGGTTTGTTTTAAATGTATACTTTAAAAAAAATATTCCCATGCAGCATGCCAGAGGAGGCCATTTATTCAAATGTAAATCTGTTCAATTAAATTACCGGTCTATAATAAAATTTACTGTTGCAACCTTCATGTTGGCTACAGCAGTTGCTACATGCTGATGGCACAGTATGAATAAAAAATGACAGCCTAAATCTATTTACTTTAAAAAAATAGTTGCAAGACTTGAATTACTCCAGCTTTCATAAAAAATAGTATATCCTTCGTGGAAAATTGCTAAGCATATTGGACAATATGGTACTTATATAAATATTTTTATTAATACAGAAATTAGTGTGAACAAGGCAGAAGCCTTGCTAAATCCAAACAAGTACAGTAACAATCTGTTTTCAGTGTCCAGGCAGATGCTGCTGTAAAATGCCAGATTTTGACCTTTTCATGGCAGATGTCTAGGTTCCCAAAGTTCTCTGCCAATACTATATAGACAACAGACACGAATACTTTGCATATATCTAAAATATTGCTGTTCTATGTTCCAGTTAGTCAGCCTGTTATGCTGTTTTTGAGGATATTTGTCATTATATTGCTATTGTGCTCAACAAATCTTTCCAATGTTTAAAAAAAGTTGATTTTTGAAAGATATTACAGTTTTACATAAACATGCTGAAACCTCAGTCTGTGAGCATAGGTATTTTGGCCTGAGCTATTACCAAAAGTGTGCAATTATAATCAAGGGTCAGCAAATGAATTTCTGGATGTTTAGATGTATACATCCATAGCACCATATATATAAAATTCCTTGCTTAGCAATTTCATGATTTCATGGCTTCTGAATATGTCACCACTGATCTTTTGTATTTCTTACAAGTGTGAGTTGGTTGGTTGTGCATTTCTTAACATTTTAGGCTTCTCTTGGATCTTATACTATCTTTGTGGTGTGGGGAGAAAAACCATTTGTTATTCATCAACCATCTAAAGTTGGTTAGGGAATTCTGGAAGATGAAGTCCATACATCTTCAAGTCACCAAGGTTGAAAAAACACTAAAATGTTCCAAGAATGGTTGTCTTAGGGTCCCACCAGAAAATATTTTGTCAAAATGAGTGCCACAAAGTTCCTTGATAGAAAGTTTACCCCTCTATGTTGCTATGACTCTCACAACATGAGAACATAAAAATGAAAGAGAAAAGGTTAGTAAATGGGGGGGGAAAGCATTGAAACAATGTATCATGAGTCATATGTTGATAACCAAAAGAGTAAGTAAAGGGTAGTCATTTTATATGATTTACTGTTTTGGCTTCCCTAGTCCAAAATACATTTCCTTATTGATGGAACCCTCAAGTGTTTGTGTATTTAGTAGATGAATGTGACAGCCTTCCACCAACTGTTTGTAAGACAAACAACATCAAACAAAGTGATATAGACATACATGCATACATGCATAATAAATAAGCAAGATCAGCAATTAAAAATAGCCAGCATGAATGGGCCTTTTGCCATTCTGCCTCACCCCACCTCAGATGGCAGAAGCATCTGGTGGAGAACCCCTCTTTCTGAGCTTAATATACAGGCAAGTTGAGTTGAACACCAGGCGTCCAAGCCCAAGCCAAATATTGTTTAGAATTGGGGATGAGAGGAGTTGTTCCATGGTCCCTTCCAACTCTGTTACTGTTAGGTTAAGTTAAGTTAAGGCACAGGGAGCACACACACACTGTTGTTTTGTAAGTAACACAGACAGAGGGAGCAGACACAGAAACGTTGTAAGTTTTTTCTGCTTAAACCTCTGACTTTGTCCAACATGGACTGCCTTGTTTCACCTGCCATGGTTCCTCAGGATGAAAGAATGCCATATCCCATATCAGGTTTTCTAGGTCTGTCTTTTTAATGCTGTTTTAACTGTAGACTAATCATTTACACTTTTTTTTTTGCTGCCAAGATACTTCATGTGTATTAGCATTGCAGCATCTATGATTGCTATCTTTAATTACTTATGCTCTGCTGTCATTGAAATTCTTGAGAACTCTCTTAGTGGCTAGTCAGGCTCATTTGTTAACTGAAGAACGGATGCATGTTCACTAATTGGATGGTATACCATAAGTTCATTTGATAATCAATCAGCATGGAGACAGGAGATAAATAGCTCTGTTTTTGTTTATTCCTCACAATTCCTTCAAGAGCTCTGTTGCTGATTAAAACACACAGGATAATAATATGCAGGCATTGTCATTCCATTCTAAATGGAATACAAGATTTTCTAAATATGGGCAGTACAATCAATTTCACCAGGAATACTGCTCTGTTGCCAGTTTTTCTTACTATCAGAAAAGCTGGCCTGATGTACTTGTCTCAGATCACAGAGAGAAGCTAACCACTTAAAACAAAAGGGATATATTTATATTTGTGTGTGTATGCATACAATATTAAGTGTAGGAAAACAAGGCTAGAAAGTACTTCCTCAGGTATTTAAAATCATATACAGAATGACCAAATTATGCTATAGAACATAGAGGTTTTCTGATTGGTAATTCCTGACAAACATTTTATGCATGCTCCAGTGTGATTTGCTGTAGAAATTATGTGCAAGTAAATCCAGGAGCCTTCTCCTGGTTACTAGCAGCACTGAGAAAGAATGGAGCAAAACATGTAGTGATTGTGTGATTTCATCTCTGCTAGGGATGGCCACCCTTCTTCTTTGTAAATAACTTATGTATAATAGCTTTCAATGGCAGATTTATTTCATGGACTATTAACATTACTGTGCTAAGTAGAAAAAAGAAGTTGTTGTGCAAGGAAGAGTAACTTGCTGTGGCCTTCAAAACTGGAGAAGAAGAGAAAGCACAAGCTTTTAATAATATCCAAGAAAAAGTACTTCCAATACTTTTAAAGAAGAAATTCACTTCAGCTGATATTTTTTATATTGTCTCCCTATAATAAAACATTTATGCAGCATTTTTGAAATAATAAGCAGCAGTGCACTTTTAATTTGAAGGAATTCTTAGTTTCCCGTAGATATAAAGGTATTTGCCTTTAAGTGCAAGCCTTGAATGTATAATGATTAGGTTTAACTTACACGTAGTTTGATTTGTGTTTTGCCTGTAATAACAGAAATTAATACTGTAGTTTATCTTGTCTGTGAACTGGGAATCACCAATTTAGACAATCTAAGCCCTATTTGGTCTCCCTAAATGACTTAAGTTCTGATACAAATCTTGTGGTTTGGAAGAAAAGGGTGATGGTGTGGTAGAATAACAGATGCAAACTGCTGATGTATTGCAAGAATTATTTAACATATATTTTAAAAAGAAATGTCTGATTAAGGAGCTTTGTTTCAAATTAACCTGTAGAGAAGACAATGTATTAATTTGGGGCAGATGTTTCTCTAATGTATTTCTCCTTTGTGATTATTCCATACATTGTGTGTTTATTTTTCTCCTTTGATTTAGAAGATGTAAGATTCTGTGGGTTCAAAAGTCCTTTTTGCACTACATAACTGTTAGAATTCCATCATTTTTAATTAACAAAAATATAGTGGCCCCTCTTTGATTTAATGAATAGCCCCATTTGTTATATATTCAGTTCCCAGGCTAAAAAGAAAATTAGCATTTTTGTCTTACTCAAGAAATATTATTCCTAAAAATATATTCACTAGAGTTAGCTCAGAGGGAGGTAAACGAGTGAACTTTTGCCCATGTACCAGAAATAGTGGCAGTTATGTCAGTGATAACTAAGGGGAAGTCAGCAACTTGGTGAAATAATGCAGGATTTGGTTTGATGTGACATCTTTCCCATCAAGCTGTAGAAAAAATAAGTGCCTTTGGCCCTTCGTCTCTGGCATACAAAACACATTTGTTTAAAAATATCTGAGATTAACAAAGCTCATCTGTGCTTTGTGACGAAAGCTACTTGCCTAAATTATTTTTGCTTCTTCCTCCGGTCAGCATATGTACTCTTCAAAGATTGACTAGTCTTGGCGCAGAGAGAAGGATCATGTTCTGAGACTAAAAAAGTTACAAAGGTGTGTGTGTGTGTGTGTGTGTGTGTGTTTAATCCATACACTAAAAGTTTGGCATAATTTGGCCGAACAATTCCCCAAATTAAAATAGAAGCATCTCACTCAATTTTTGGTGCAGAATTTTATTTCTTTCAGTGGGATAACTTTAGCTCACTAACATCAAACAGTTTCTTATAATGTTTGAACAGGCAAAGCTTTGTGATCTTGGCACCAGATTTGCTGAAAGATGTGGAACTACACATGACCTGCTCAATCAATCAAAGCAGACAGGGTATCAAGAAACACTAAAATTACAAGCTGTAAATATCACATGTGTGATCTCATGGAACTGTCCCTCAGATATTCCTTGTATACTAAGCTCTTCCTCACTATAGAAACTGTTTCAAGTAACATTTAATAGGACTAGTCACAAATGAAGCCACACTTCTTCAGTTGAGCCAATAGTCAGCTGCTTGGACTTTCTGCCAGTTTCTAGCATCTGTCATTTTCCACCGTCTGGGACACTCTTTGTCTGAGCCAGATTATGATTTTATTTGCAGTCTGCAACATGAGTACTTTGATCAAGAGCTAGCGGTCTTTTTTTTTTTTTAAAGAACAATAAGTATGCCACACTGCGCATTCCTAGTCATTGGTAGTTTATACCGGTAGTTTGTTTTAGGGCAACTGCTTCAAATAAAGCATAATAAAAATTTAGAGCTAGAAAATTTTGAAATTTTGAATTTTGGTTGCTTTTCACTTGAAAACTGCATTCATATTCTTCTTCCTTATTTTAGAGAGTAGAACTATTTGTACTTTGAATAGAGAAAAAGGCTTTTCTAACTGAAATTACGTACCTGTTTATCACCTTCAGTAGATAGCAATAAAATAACTAGGTTCCCCCCCCCAATCTTTTACATTATTTAGGACAATAACATTGACTTTTTCTTGCCTATTAAAGGACCCACCCCAAAGCCATTTTCAGGAATGCCCATTTTTTTCTGTATTCAATTTTTCCCTTAAGGCAGGGGTGTCAAACTCATGGCCCATGGGCTGGATGCCTCACATACAGGCCACACCCACCCCTGGTTAACGAAGAGGAAAAAAGTTATGATATGTCATGTGACATCACGAGTTTGACACCCATGCCCTAAAGGTAGGTGTCTATATTTGTTTGTATGTGTATTTGTATAGCCATGTTAGCTTCCTTTGGTGTCCTCCATTTTCTCCCTCATTGGAACTTGTTTGCAATTGGGCTTTTATTGTCTATATCCTTAGGAATTTCTATCTATTTGGAGCACTTTTTCCATTAGTTTTTCATGCTGTAAAATACAATACAATACAATACAATAGCAGAGTTGGAAGGGACCTTGGAGGTCTTCTAGTCAACTCCCTACATAGGCAGGAAACCACATACTGTTCCAGACAAATGGCTATCCGACATCTTCTTAAAGACTTCCAGTGTTGGGGCATTCACAACTTCTGGAGGCAAGCTGTTCCACTGATTAATTGTTCTAACTGTCAGAAGTTTCTCCTCAGTTCTAAGTTGCTTCTCTCCTTGATTAGTTTCCACCCATTGCTTCTTGTTTTACCCTCAGGTGCCTTGGAGAATAGTTTGACTCCCTCTTCTTTGTGACAACCCCTGAGATATTGGAACACTGCTATCATATCTCCCCTAGTCCTTCTTTTCATTAAAGTAGACATACCGAGTTCCTGCAACCGTTCTTCATATGTTTTAGTCTCCAGTCCCCTAATCATCTTTGTTGCTCTTCTCTGCACTCTTTCTAGCGTCTCCACATCTTTTCTACATCGTGGTGACCAAAACTGAATGCAGTATTCCAAGTGTGGCCTTACCAAGGCATTATAAAATGATATTAACACTTCACGTGATCTTGATTCTATCTATTATATTGCCCTGAGTTTACTTTGATGTCCAAGATAAACTTAGTTTTAGTTTTCCTTCATTTTCTCTCCTATATTCACTTTCTTAATGAATTGACAGCTTAATTTCTATCTTCTGAAGATAGGAGAAAAAAGATGTCATCAAGACCTGTCAGGAGTCTCTGGAAGGATGATGATTGGCAGAATTCATCTCTGACCACAGTAATTAAAATTTCTGCCCCATTTAAAGGAATATAGGAGAGTAATTATCTACCTTTGTTTACACTGGATGGACAACAATAACCATTTGCATTTGCTTTTATTAGTTTCTCTGCTTATTTTTATCTATGTTCTCTGTAGCATTGTGAAGTTCATTGATTGAAATTTCCGAATAGAAAGTAGTATTTTTAACAAACATTGCAACCCTGCTAATTTTAAACTTTTTGTTGTTTTGAACAAATTATACAGTATCTTTCACTTGTAATAATCCAGTAATGAAGGTAATTTCATCAGGCTTCTGTTACATTGTTAAATCATATTTGCCTTTCTGTACTAGGAGTTCAAGTTCATTTTGCCTATATCACATTCATTGGGCATTAATTTATAGACAATGAATTCCTTCTGATATTTCAATTAATAACTTAAGAGATTTTTGGCAGTATACAAGCCTGTATGTTAAATCCTTACTTGAAGTTGTATTTCCATCCCCACTGGATTCAATTTAAAGCTCTTCTAATCATGCTTTGGCAAAGCACATGTTTATCTATCTTAGGAAGGTACAACATATCTTACGTAGTCTATCATTTAGATAACTCAAACCATGAGCTTCCCAATCACATATTTCTTGTTGACACCACTGCATATTAATATAGACTTTCCCTATTTTTATTGTAGTTTATTCTTATATGCTTCATATATCAGAACTGTACTTTTTTTTAATTTACAAAACTCAACTAACCAAGTAAGAATATATGTTTCTTTTTTCTCCCCTTGCCCCCCTTCAGCCTTCTAGAATTCTACATTCTAGAATTTTTTGAACTGCATCAAAGGTCTCACCCTTTAAAATATTAACACAAATAACAATGATAATAAGTCGAATATTTATAGATTAATGATTATAATTTTTTAAAGACGTGTATTGAATATACATGCGTTGCATGCTCTGAAGTTTAACCAGAAAAAATGAACTTAAGTAGCATTTATTTTGCTATGTACTTTCATTCATTTTTATTGTTTTTTCTTTCTTCTCTGTCTCTTCAGTCATTCTACCTTCATAATCTAGCATCCTGATAAGGAGTCACTTTATACCAAAATATATTTTCTACGCAAACTTGTTATCAGGAAATATAACTTAATAGAATAGAATAGAATAGAATAGAATAGAATAGAATAGAATACATAGCAGAGTTGGAAGGGACCTTTGAAGTCTTCTAATCCAACCCCCTGCCTAGGCAGGAAATCCTACACCACTTCAGACAAATGGTTATCCAACATCTTCTTAAAAACTTCCAGTGTTGAACCATTCACAACTTCTTAAAGCAAGTAGATTAATTGTTCTGTCAGGAAATTTCTCCTCAGTTCTAAGTTGCTTCTCTCCTTGATTAGTTTCCACCCATTGCTTCTGGTTCTACCCTCAGGTGCTTTGGAGAATAGTTTGACTCCCTCTTCTTTGTGGCAACCCCTGAGATATAGGGACACTGCTATCATGTCTCCTCTAGTCCATTTTTTTCAGTTCTTTTACTCCTCTCAAATTTGGAGGGAGCCTCATTTTTGTTATGTTACCTTTTAGGCTAATGTTTGTTTTTTGTATCCTACCTTTATTATTTTACAAATGACTCACGTCAGTGACATATCCAACACATTTTTAAGGTTTTTTTTTTTATTCTGCATTTATTTTTATAAATAACTCAAGTCGATGAATATATCTAATGCTTCTTCCTCATCCTGTTTTCCCCACAACCACCACCTCTGAAGTGGGTTGGGCTAAGAGACAGTAACAGGCCCAAAGTCACCCAGCTGGCTTTCGTGGTTAATGGGCTCCTGCTTTCTAGTCTAGTGCCTTAGCTGCTAAACCAAAGAAACTCTTTTTCTTCCAGGACATCTCTTTGATGATGCTCTATCCTAATCTAAATAGATGAGATGTTTTCACCAGTATCTCATTTTTAATTAAATTACTTTTATGAAGAGTCCTTAAATAAAGCTGTTTAATGAAGTTAAAAAATGCATTTAAAGGCAGATTGTGAAGCCTCAATTGCTATAGTTCCTCTCAAGGGAGAACTGTACAGTTAGAAGTCACTTTGAATTGCTAGTTTCTTTCTTTCTTTCATTGCCATTTATTTCTTTAATTTCTTATTTTTTTAAAAAAAACATCCTGAAATCAAGTTTGTTCAGCTGGAATAAGCATTTCTCTCCCCCCTTTAGCCTTCTCTCTACATTCTCGAATGGATTTGGCTGTGTCACGTGCCTTATAAAGTGGCTTCTTGGGAATTTAAAAGTCTTTGAATGGTTTATCTGATTAAGGGGATGTGTTCTTTAATGCTCATTTGTAGCTCCACTTTTGACCCTATCAGTTAAAATGCAAAAGGGTTGAGAGTCAGAAAAGTTTCAGATTCAACCCAAATAATAAATGCTTCATTCCGTATAGAGAGCAAAATACTAAACTAATACTAATAATGATTTTATCGTGATTTCCTTTATTATTAAGAAAAATGCTTCTAGGTAATTGCATTAGACAACACTCTGACATTATTCTTACACAACCTCTCTATTTGATTGTTTGTTTAGACAATATCTATTCTTGTCCATTAGTATGATATATAGTCAAATAAAATGCATAGAAATAATTACAATATGATTTAGAAATCAAATGTAGCAGTACCAGCACTGTTAAATTAACCAAATTTTAAAAAGCAAGAAATATTACTGAGTACAAAGTGTGCAGTAGTTTCAGTTGTGTAATGTATTTAAAAGCTGGAGGAGTGGGGGATAATGTTTTTTGTTCTGTCAATGAAAAAAAGAAACATTTTTGTTTTCCTTGGAAAACATTCTATAGAGTGTCTGCTGAAAATTGAATTGCCCTTCCATAAACGACATTTGCATAACAGGATGATGATGGGACCAGCAAAGAAGAATTAAAGACCAAATCAGAAGAAAAGGATTCTATTTGGCTCATTTTTTTCCACTATACTTTTAATTTAATAAAATTTGCCATTTTAACAAAACGTTCACAGCAGAAGTTGCTATTATGCTGAAGAATAGATGTGGCCTTTTTTCATGAAATGTAAAGGAAGTAATTTGTATCATATTAGTTTCTAAGTTAAAGTTCACTTTTTGGAACTTACAAAATGAATACTACTTGACAATAGATTGATATTTTCTTCCAATCACTTTCTTCTGAAGAAATTGATAACTTGATGTGCAAAAGCAAGAAGCAAATAATTAGTAGAATAAAAGGTACTAATAGCCTACCACTGCCATGAGTATCTATTTGGGGGAAGAGAGATCAGCCAGTTCAGTAAAGGAACAATCATTCCTAAGCTAGTCTATTAATTCCTTCACATTTGTACAGGTAGTCTTCCACTTATAACTATAATTGGGAAAAGAATTTTGGTCACCAGGTGATGTTGTGTAGGGTTCCAAATAGTATCCAAAAGTAAATCAGAGTCCAAGGCAAACTATTGCTCATAGTTCCAATTTATTAATACAGCCATGTTAGCACATCTGAGGAAACACAAATCTGAAAGCTTCCTGGTTTTCCCCACCCAGTTGAAAGTTCAAGATCTTGCCCCCACACCCACAAGTCCATCACATGATCCAGTCTTCCACTGCCATGCTGGCAGTTCCACCCATCCAGTTCTGGTCAGGTATCAGAGGTGCAAAGACAAAGGATGACCTTGGCTTTCTGGAAATTTTTTTGTTATGGCTACATACCATCTAACTCCATACAATCCCTCCTCCCATTTTGCCACAATAGAAAATGCATAGTAAAATAACAGAAGGCATGGCAGGCCAAAGATCCAAAAGAAAAGATGGCTGCAGGCCTGACAGATGTGCTCATTAAGCAATCATCATATGACTGAACCCAATTTTACAACTATTGTTTACATTGTTAAGGTAATCACTGTGGTTGAGCAATTAAGCACATGGTCATTTAGTGAATCTGCCCCCCCCCCCAAAAAAAAAATTGACTTTGTTTGTCAAAAGCTAGCTGGGAAGGTCTCAAATTGCAATCACTTAATGATAGAATATTGCTAATCTTAGATACAGGCTGGTTCCTAAACACCTGAATTGTCATCATGTGACTGTGGTTTGGTGTGGTGATGGTTGTAAATTCAAGAATGGGACATAAGTCAGTTTGAAACTTCAAAATGTCATTAAACACTCATATGTTGAGGTCTGCCTATTAACCATTTGGGTAGTAAAACACCCACAAAACAACCAAGCTCAGTGAGTGAGCATCAAGGATTTCATAGTTTAATTATATATATTCTCTTCTACTGGAATTCTTAGTTATTTCTGAGCAAACCAATACTCAATCAAAGACAATCAAAACTGGAAGAAGAGGAGGAAAAGATGCATGGGCCAACCAATACCTTTAACTCAGCAAGACAAATGGACAATCCTTTTTATTTTTGGTTGGTAGAATAGGGGAATAAAGAGGGAGTGTGGTGAGGGAGTAGGTCAATTAATCTGGCCAAAAATGTAGTTGGATTATAAAGTTTAAGTCAGTTAATTTAATAATGTTACGGGAAATAGGAATAGTGGTATACCTAGGCAGATATTCTATATTTTAAATAGATAATTAGAGAGTATGCAAACTGTCATTTTTTTTGCAAAAGTACCAGGTTGAAGAATCTGTAGTAGTGCATTCATGGGTGTTAGTGAGTTTTAGAGGAAAGGGTCCAGAGGTATATAGGCTCATGATGGTGAACCTATGGCAAGCGTACCAGAGGTGGCATGCAGAGCTCACTCTCTGTGCATGTGCACCATCACCAGCTGCTCTTTTGTTTTCCGGCACATGCATATGTGCCAGCCAGCTAGTCTTTGCAGGTTCTGGAGCCCTGGAAACCTGAAGACCAGCTGCCCAGTGTGCATGCAAGGCTGTTTGTTGTTCAGGTTTCTGGAGCTCCGGCATGCGCAAAAACCAGTTGGCCAGTGTCCATGTGCGTGTCAGAAACCCAAAGGCCAGCTGGCTGTCACGCACATGCGCAATGGCCAGCTGGTCTTCGAGCTTCTGGGACTCCAGGGCGTGCATGCACACGTGTTTCAGTTTGGGCACAAAAAGGTTCACCATCTCTGATATAGGTAGTCAATCAAAAAAATCGACATAAATGTTATTCATGTTGACAGCAATACATATTCCAAGTATTTCAATATAACATTATTATCAAAACAAAATTACTACCAGTTCTGTGGGCGTGGCTTCGTGGGTGTGGCAGGGGAAGGTTACTGTAAAATCCCCATTCCCTCCTGATCAGCTGCGACTAGGGAGGCAGAGAATAGATGGGGGAGGGGCCAGTCAGAGTTGCTATTTGCCTGTTCTCCAAAATACTCAAAATTTCCACTACCAGTTCTCCAGAACTGTTCAGAACCTGCTGAACACCACCTCTGATTATTATGTTTATATCTTTGCTGCATCTGATCTCTTGAACAATATCCAGGAATTCTTACAGCCACTACCAAATCAGTCTTTAACTGAGCCTAAGAGCAACATATTGGCTTAATGTGTGTTTATTCCCCTTTAAGCTAGAAAATGGGGTGAGTGTTCCCTGTTCTTTTGTCAGATGGTTTTTTTTCCTCTTTGTTTTTAATTGTGAAGGTGCCCCAACTCATTCTGGAGTTGGGCAGCCTAGAAAGGTGATCAATAAGTAAAAAAAAAAATCCTGATGACTGCTAGTTGTGTTTTCTCTTGCCTTTTGTTTTTGATATAAAGGTACAGCTGTATCTCCTTGCAAAGGAGCTGGTTTGTAGCTTAAGACTGTTCTTAGACCCATGGCTGCTGCTTAAACAAAGGGTGAAAGCCACAGCTGCAATCCTTTGCTCAAGATCTGTTTGGTATTGCAATTATGGACCTATCTTAGTCATCTTGGGACCAGTAATTAATCCTCAGGGTTATCACAGGGTTGGATGACTACAGTATAGCAATAGCAGCAATAGCACTTAGATTTATATACTGCTTCACAGTGCCTTTCTAAGAGGTTTACAGAGTTAGCATACTTCCCCCAACAATCTGGGTCCTCGCTTTACTGATGTTGGAAAGATGGAAGACTGAGTCAACTTTCAGCCAGTCAGCATCAAATTCCTGACAGTGAGCAGAATCAACCTGCAATACTGATTTCTAACAACTGAGTCACCATGGCTCCTTTATGTAAGGTTGTAGTGCAGCCTTGGAGTTGGTTTGGAAGTTGCAACTAGGCCAGGAGGTAGCAACCAGATTATTGGCAGCACAATCCTGCCATTGCAAAATAACATTGATTATGAAGTTACTGCTTTGGAATCACTTTGGTTTCTGGGTCCAATTCAAAGTGGTACTTATTACTTATAAAGCCAAATTCATCAGGCTTTTAACTCCATGTGTTTGGTTATAGGCATTCATATGTTACATCTGTTCACACTATTATTCTTTTTTAAAATCTTATACTGGTTTTCTTTCTTTATTTTTGGTTTTTATTTTGTTTTACTTTTTTCACTTTGTTCTACTCTACTCAAAACCATGAAACGGGAGAGTTATTTTACAAAATACCCATATTTTTTTTTTTTATTTAAATCCATCAGGTACTAATACTCACAATGCCTATTTTGGCTGGACATTCTCATAGTTGTTGTTCTACCAAGTTGCAGTTACTAGAAAAGACTTGAATAAGTCAGCCTACTCTTGAATATTTACATAACACTATATTATTGCTGTGAAACAATGGCTTGGTTTATAGTCCAGCTAAGGATTGCATGAACATGGTAGAAAACATGTCATAAATTCTTCCTTCTACCAGATATTCTTTAGTGAATTCATATTATTTCCTGTTAGAAGGAGAAAAACCTGTTTTGGATTGGGACATTTCCCCCCCTAATCTTTAGAGATCAGCTCTATTCTGCAGGTATACTTGTCAATTTAAAAATCCACATTTTAAACAAATACATGTCAGACAATGTGTATTTATTCTAGACAGATGTAGCTTTGACTGTCACTAGATCTTTCTGAAAATCAGCTTCCAAGTTCCTCTTTAACACATGGAGCATCCTAATCTTATATGCAAAATGCTATTGAATTTAGGATGGATGTAAGAATAATCAGAAGCACAGTTTCCAATCTTCAGAATTTGCTCGTGCAGCTATTACAAATTAATCAAAGTAGACCTGGAGAAAAAAAATTCACAAATAACATCTATAAGTGACTGAAAGTACTGTATATGTAATGCACATAATAATGTAAATGGACTCTTACTGGGCTGGAATCAGAGCAATAAGACTTCAGTCCTCTGTGCTCCGGTTGCACCTGAGTTAGCTGTAGCCTGCCAGCCTCCGCAAGCCCACTGAGATCATCTGCCTTGCCATCACCTTGTTCATGCTGATTTCCTCCACAGGCTTTCAGATTCTTCTGAGTATGAGCATAAATCATCCACCTGTCAAGAGACCTTGCAGCTTGGATTGTGCAATGCCTGCCTTCATTTGGGGATGGTAGGAACAAATGAGAGCCGGAAATGGTTTGCATTCATTGTAATGCCATTCTGGCCATTCCCTTGCCGTAATGAGGGATCAGGGTAGGGATGACTTTTTGAGACAATGGAAGTCTCTTGCTTTGTGCATCTGAAAAGGGTCTTTTCTTTTTTCATTTCTGTTCTCTTTTCTTTTTATGCAGAGGCATGAATGGCTTGAAAATTTGGGCAAAGAATAAGTTTTGCACAAAGCCAGCTGTCCACAGTGCTCAGCATTGGCTAGCTGCATTGCTTCCCATTAGGTAATCAATGATATATTTTTTTTCCTTAAATGATGATTATCTATTCATGCTGCCCATGTTAGAGCTTTTGTAATAGAAAGTTTGCCTTCATTTAGCTTTGTTTAAAATAACTGAATTTGCACTTTCTTTTCAAATAGTCCTTATTGCTAGAAAATATGGAGTATGACCCTTGCTTAAACCTCTGCAGATGCTCTGTTAGGCATATGGAATTTCCGGAAACAGGGGTCCTCCAATTGTTACATTCCCTAGGGACAGAGCTGTGGGTCTTCTCAATGAAAATGTACAGAATGATGTCTATGGTGTGTGTGTGTGTGTGTGTGTGTGTGTGTGTGTGTGTGTGTGTGAGAGAGAGAGAGAGAGAGAGAGAGAGAGAGAGAGAGGAAGAGAGGGTGGGGGAAGAGGAACAGAAATCTATATGCTTTAATTTTGGCCTATACAAAATTTGCTTCTTGTTCATTCCATATTCCAAACATCACTTTATATCCTTTTAAATGCTATAAAATAAAATAGAATAATTAATATTTAATTCATTTCTATAGGATGCATTTAGCTAAACTTCTGTAATAATAGTGCTGTGCTTCAAATATTGATCTCACTATTTTGTGTAAATGCATGGAACAATACAGGTAGTCCTTGACTTATGACTGGTCATTTGACAGACATTCAAAGTTACAATGGCCTTGGAAGGAGTGCTTTATGGTCCATGACTTCTAGTAGTCATAAAATGACAAGTCCACTCCATAGTCATATGATCACAATTTGGGGTACTTGGAAACCTGTTGACACAACTTGTTTCTCCCAGTCATGTGGTCCCCATTTGAAAATAATGGGGAAACCAACAGGGAAGGTTGCAAGCTGTTGCCATCTGCTAAGAATACTTTCGCTTGTCTCTGGGGTCTGGCTGAAAGAGCTGTCTGCTGAAGGAAGCTGAATTCTTTTGGCAGTATAGAGAAATGGAGCTAAGATCTCGAAGTCCTGAACCCTGTCCTACATCCTACAGAAGGCTAATGCTTCTACTGCAGACAGGAGATGAACTTCTTTGGCAGGCTTTCAGGCAACCCTAAAGACGTGTGGGTGCCAAAAGCCAAGGGAGGGAAGGAGTAGGGAGGGAAGGAGTGGGGAGTGCCTTAAGCAGTTGGTAAACCCCATGCAGGCCATGCACGACTGTCTCTCCCTCAGGGGCTAAAATTCCTGCTTGGATTTCAGGAGGAAGGATTTTCAGCTTCTGAATGGAGCTTCTCAGAGTCTTTCCTAAGACTCCAGAAACACTCCACACTTCTAATCAGACTCCATCACCTTAACAACCCACATGATCACTTAATGACTGCAACTGGGCTTGTGGTTGAGCAAAGCAGTTATGTGGGCAGTTGCATGGCATCTTGCTTAACAACCACTTCACTCAATGACTAAAAATTCAGTCCCAATTGTAGTCATTAAGCAAGAACTACCAAATTCTTAGTCTGTTATGGTTCTCGTAGTTTATTTTCTTTCTTTTAGCCATTGAAAGTTGTTGGGAAGAACAGCTTGTCTCTTATCATATAGACGGAAGACGCCACTGAGGCCATTGATTCCAACTCTCTGCTCAATTCAGGAATCAAAATTAAATATCCCAGTAAAATGGCTCTCTATTTTTTTTAGCACTAGATTTGGCTGGTAGATAGACCTCTCTTCTTCTACAAGTTAGTATATGGTTTTAGTGAAAGATGAGAATCTGAAATCATGACTGCTGTATCTAAATAGAATATTCTAGGGTTTGCCTTGGATCAGAAACCCATTTTGGTCTTAACATTACTGATATTCTGTCATAGAAGGATCACTCAACCATTCAATAAACACGCTACCATTAGAAAATACATTTATGGTTGTGGTTTTATTAAATTTGGGGTTTTAGCTTGCAAGCCAAAAATCCAGAAGGCTCCCACCCTTATGACATTCTGGAAGCTATTGAAAACTTGGCTGTTCTCCCAGGCCTTGAGGTAGATTGAGAGTGGAGCCCATACTAAATGGTTTTTGTTTATATGTTTTCCTCAGGCTGTTTATGATTTTTCTTTTTTAGCTTTTTTATTGTAAGCTGCTCAGCCATTGGGATTTGGGCAGCCATTGCTCAGCCATTGGGATTTGGGCAGCCTACAAATTGCTAAAACAAATAATCTCTGCTTTGTGTCATAAAATGACACAAAGAGATTCCCTTGCTGCTTAAACACCCCTTTCAGACGATCAAATTGGAGTTTCAAAGCCACCCTATTACTACTGTATCTTGACATGAGATAAATGTTTGGAGAGAAAAATAATAAACATAGAAAAATGATAGACATATCATTTGGTGTAGTAGTTAAGGTTAGAAATTGGGAGATCCTAATTGCTAGTTCTACCTTAGATACAAAGTCGGCCAGGGGGCCTTGGATTACTCAGCCTCGATCATCTTTAGGAAGGAGGCAGTGGCAAGTCCTTTCTGAAAAATCTTGCCAAGAGATCTGCAGGGACTTGTCCAGGGAGTTGTCAGGAGTCAGATAGGAGTCAGTCTTTTGAGAACTCTCTCTCTCTCTCTCTCTCCCTCCCTCCATCCCTTGATACCTCCCTCCCCCCCTCTCTCTCTCACACACACAGAGGGAGAGGGAGAGGGAGAGGGAGAGGGAGAGGGAGAGAGAGAGAGAGAGAGAGAGAGAGAGAGAGAGAGAGAGAGAGATTGCTTGCTTGCTTAAGTTTCATAAATGGAAAATAACATTATTCAGGCAGAAGTTCTGCTTTGTAATGAGTTTCAGAAAACTTTGGTGAATGGGATATAATGTTAAAAGTATTGGACTAGGACAGTGGTGGGCAACCTTTTTTTTCAACTGAGCCAAATCTCGCCAAAACCACGATTGAAATTTACTTTGAGAGCCACATTTTTAAAACCGAAAATACATAGGATGGTACACTGTTTTTAGTTTCAATAAGTTTTTATTGAGAATATTCTGCATGCAAGTATCCACATAGGTCGGGAGGATACAAATAACACAACTAATAAAACAAAAACTTTAGAACGATATTATTTATTGATAACGTTAAATTCTGTAAAATTTGCCTTACAATGTAGAGAAAATTACATCCTGACATTGACTGACAAAGTCACAACCACTAATGTGAACATTGGCCTTGCATTTCCTTGGATAGTTTGAGTAAGTCAGGTTTGTATGTTGTTGTTTTTAATTTCATCTCTCTCCCCCACTTTCTTTCTTTTTTTCTTTTTCTCTCTCTCTCTCTCTCTGGCTCTTTGTCTCTCTCTCCCTCCCTCCCTCATCTCTGTCACTCTGTGTGTGTGTGTGTCTGTCTGTCTCTCACTCACTCTGTGTGTGTGTGTGTGTCTGTCTGTCTCTGTCTCTCCCTCTGTCTCTCTCCCCTCCCTTCCTCTCTCTCTGTCACTCTGTGTATGTGGGTGTGTCTGTCTCTCACTCATTCACTTAATCACTCACTCTGTGTGTGTGTCTCTGTCTGTCTATCTGTCTCTCCCTCCCTCCCCCTCTCTGTCTCTCTCTGTCTGTCTCTGTGTGTGTGTCTGTCTGTCAGTCTCTCTCTGATTCCCTCCCTCACTCCCTCTCTCTGTTCCTCTCTCTGTTTGTCTTTCTCACTCACTCTCACACACACACACACACACTGTGGTCACCTTGTTGAGTGTTCCAATCACATTTGAAACACTCAACAACTGGCCTGCATTTATGGTATTTTGCAGCATTCTGCAGTCATAGGACCAAAATTGGTTGTCACTCACCCGGGCTTTTGCAGAAGCTTCCCTCCGAAGCCCGAGAGGAGGGAGGGGAGCGGGCACCCGGCACACAGAAGAGCCGCATTAAAGGGTGTAAAGAGCCGCATGTGGCTCCCGAGCCGCGGGTTGCCCACCACTGGACTAGGAGAAGGGAGATTCAGGTTCTAGTTCATTCTTTGTTGGAAAAGCTTACTTGGATGACTTTGGGTTTTTCTCTCTCAACGTATCACATAGTGCTGTTGTAGGAAAAAAATGAAGGATGCATTATGTATGCCTCCCTGAGCTCCGAAAAGAAATATGGAATATAAATCAAATAATGTCCTAGCATAAAAGGCCATCTAGAGCATCGCTTTGCTTTGCTTTGCATGTAGAACATCTGACATTTAGTACCTAACATCTTCAGGGGAAATTTTTCAGTCTGAAATGGGAAGATTTGGTAAAACAGCCATTCCTCAAATTGGCTAACTGCAGATATGTGGACTTTTGCTCCCAAAATTCTCCAGTCAGTAATTGCTGAAAATTCTAGAAGATGGTGTTTATCTTTCTGGATGCATCTAGGTTAACTGCATTCAGATTTTAAAGTATTTCCCATTTGGCTTTAAAGCTGTCTATTTTGAAAATAATATTTGCTGTATGACAAATGTAAATCTGATTTTCTTACTTGGGGATATATTGAGTATAGCTGTTAGTGAGCAATTTAAGGCAGTCATTTACACAATTTCAAACACTACAAAAACTAATTTTCCTCCCCTCTTTGTAGCCAACCAGTCCTATTATTAATTAATCCACATTTCATTGATATTGCCAAGTTAATGAGGTTAAAAGAAGTTTGTAGTATAACATACAATAATGGAGTTGTTGTAGGTTTCTGATGTAAAATGCTAACAAAACTATGGCTTCAGATTTTTTTAACATTGGTCTTTACTTCTCATAAATTAATGTAACAAAGTTTAAAATTGCATACAGTGATAAAGGCTCTTGTATATTTCTTTCCTCTTTGTCTGTCTGTCTGTCTGTCTGTCTGTCTGTCTGTCTTTCTTTCTCTTTCACACACACAAACACACATGCAGCCACACATTCACAGACCTTTCTTTAGCAAAAAAATAAAATAAAAGACAGACTAAACCCATTATTATTAAAAGACGAGGCACATGGGAAACTATCTGTATCAGCAAGCTATAATAAAAGTTATACTGAGAGGTGAGGAAAAGCATCTAAAATTGGTTCCCTTGATTTATTTCCCCTTTGTAATAATAGTCCTGTCCAGTCCTGGTCATTGCACCAATGCACTGAGTGTCCCAGAATGATCTAAAAACGATTCACAGATCATCAGTGATATCGGTGGCAGCTAGACCGTGGATTGTATTGTACCATGGTCTGAGTAGCAGATCTGGATTTTGACTTTGCTGAAAAAAGGCCTGTGTATCTATAATTCTTTCCTCTCCTTCTCAGGGGATAAAATCTGTATAAAATATCCTGATATATTAAAAGAACCACACCCAGGAGAGGGAGGGGAGGGGAGGATGATAGCAAAATAAGGAAACCTTTAAGGAATGGAATTTAAAGGCAATGCTGTTTTATAAGCTTTGTGTAGCTTTGATAATAAACCATCTGCCTTAATGTTTCAGTCTGTCTCTGCTTTAGGGACCATTTTTGGTGAATTACTCTTCAGGATTCCCCCTTCCCTTTTATTGTTCTTTTGACTTTATGTGGTTTAATGCTTTTTTAAAAAAACACCATTTTTGTACTTTTTTTACTTTAAAAAAGAGGGTCATTTCACAATATGACAACACAACACAACTGTGACATAATCAGATGTATGTGGGGAGTATCTCAGCTTTCTATCTAAGAAGAAATTAGATTTATCATCAGGACGGGGGGGGGGGGAAACACACATTCTCTTTTCATCTTCTGAAAGGTGCTTTTGACAGACCCTTTGCAGTGGACGTCATGCTCACAAAACATCCTGTCATGGGGCTATTTGAATATAGTGACAGGCTCATTATCATGTTGGAGGCGAGTGACAACACCACAGACTAGTAACGGACAGACTTGCCAATCAGTCGTTGAAAGGACTGCTGTTGAAACGGAGCTTTTTTGTTATAAGGACAGTTGTACAAATTGACTACATTAATTCGTTTTTTAAAAAATATATTATACTTTTGTACAGTGTAGTTAGGGGTCTGTCACATTTTTCATTTAGTCAGTTCTCCCCCCCCCCCTTTCCACCAAAATATATATATATATATATATATATATATATATATATATATATATATATATATATATATATATATATATATATATATATATATATATATATGCTGCAGAGGGAAATATTCTATATGTGAAGTACATGGTGGAATTAATTTGTATATTTTATTTAAAAAGAAAATTATCCCTAAGGCATAACCAAAGGGATATAAATGTTTTTATGCATATGAGGAAACGCTTTATAACCCAGAGGAGGAAAAAGATTTAATCTGACAAAGCAAAATGTAAACCTGGAACAAAATTTAGTATGTTGTATATTCATTTTTATTGCAATCAGTTCTTTTCATGATATTAAGGAGATTATTCTTGATAAACAGCAGTCCAGTTAAAAGTAGCATACAAGCCTATATAGACTAGAGCAACACAAAGCTTCTGAGAGATGCTTTGCCTGGTGAAGTTTCAATGTTTGCGTTGCTCTGAGTTGTGTTGTCCTCATCTAATTATTCCAATAGAGAAAAGAAGGTCAGTGCATGAAAAAAAAAATCTACAAAATTATCTCACAGCTACTAAATTTGCCAGATGAGGTCCTGAAGACATTTGAATTGCTTTGAAGAGGCAAATTGCCTTACCTCCATGCTTGAACTAGGCAAAACTCATGTTTCATGGTGCAACATATATCCTTGACAATAAGAACCATTGAATGCTAAATTTATTTTAAATAACCACAAGTACCATGGAGTCAAACTATTCTCCAAGGCACCTGAGGGTAGAACAAGAAGCAATGGGTGGAAACTAATCAAGGAGAGAAGCAACTTAGAACTGAGGAGAAACTTCCTGACAGAACAATTAATCAGTGGAACAGCTTGCCTCCAGAAGTTGTGAATGCCCCAACACTGGAAGTCTTTAAGAAGATGTTGGATAGCCATCTGTCTGAAATGGTATAGGGTTTCCTGCCTAGGCAGGGGGTTGGACTAGAAGACCTCCAAGGTCCCTTCCAACTCTACTATTGTATTGTATTGCATTGATTGTGCAACCTTTAGTCATTGCTACTATGTTATTTTCTTACTCAAAAGTGTTCTGGGATTAATTGAAGAGGTGACTCCTAAAATACTGTGCCATCAAATTTAGGAGTCCTTTAGCATATAATGTCAATAGATCTTTATATTTAGTTAACAGTGGCTGCATAGGTCATTGTGTGAATGTGGTAAGAACCATATACCTAATTTTTAAAAATCTGGTAGAATTAAGGATTTTAATATACTATTTCTTCTGGCTGTTTATTTTGTTTGTCTCTGCATTCAAAAGTATATACAGCATCCAACAATTTTGTCAAAATGATGAAATGAATAGAGCAATAGTGCAAGCTGTGCCTCCTTTGTAAGTGTACGTGATGTCATGAAATTTATAAAAGGGATGGAGCTTCTTGACAAGCATTACATAATATTGGGCAAGTTCAACAAAGCAATACATTCTTTGCTGATTTGCTGATTTCATCATTATTTGGTAGCTTTTTTTGGATACAAATCTACTTTTTAAAAAAAGTATAGGGGGGAGAGAAATCATTAACTAATTATTAAGGCACCTTATTTATTGAAGACTAGCTGTAATGCTTAGAATAAATGACTATTCTGCTTCTAAGAGATATCTGTCAAAATGATAGATATACAATGGTATTTTCTATCTTTGGAATCTATTTTTGGTTCAGATGATGTGATCCAATACATTGCATGAATCCTATACTATGATTATCCAACAAGAAGATGAAGCCTTCATCTAGTTTTAGAATGTAATATTTCCTTTGGTTAAGGGAAAAAAACTGCCACAGGTAGATTCTAAAACAGAAAGTTTCTTGTTTTGAATTCCTTGTTTGTGTATGTATGACTTTGTGGTTTTAATCTCCAGTACGGGTGGGAATGAATTTGGATTTCAATGACGTAATAAAATCAGGATAATTTTCTCCAACATGATGCTTCCAGATAAGTTGAGAACAGTATTCCCACAATATTTTGGATGCCTATTCTCAAATTTGCGGTTCTACACAGCTGCAAATATCACAAAGGACTTGAAAAAGTCATTCTACCGTTGAATATTTACACAATACTCAGAACCTAAACAAGGCTTGCTATGAAATAATGCCCTAGTTTACGATTCAGCTATATCTGCATGAAGATATAGTAGAAAACATGTCATAAACTGTTCCTTCCACCATGCAGATATTCTTCCTTGAGTACGTACTATTCCCTTTTAGAAGGAGGAAAAGTAATAAGATTTGAATTCCATCTGTCCTGTGCTTAGCCAATGCTTGATATAAAACAAGAGCTTGTGCCATTCTCAACCTGCCTTTCTAGCGTAGCCAGAGGCTGAATGAAAGAACCAATGAGGCTTGCAATCTATAGTGCCAGAGAAAGAATAAATGGTAGGGAGAAGAATGTCAGATTATAGTGATTGTGCTCCTGAAGGGAATATTAGTACAACAGTTTTTTTCTTCAATTTTCAGACCAAATATATAGAGCTAAGCAATTAAGCTATGAATCAGTAACTTTCTAGTTGGAATTTTAGTGGTTAAAAGACTAAGCCAGAATTGAAAACAAAATAGTTCATTTTGTTTGTACTCTTTTAAATGTGTGGGTCCTCTAATACTAAAAGACCACAATATTCTTTCTGCGTATGTTTTGTTGATAGCAATTTCTTTGGCGTTAGTGAACTACCGTGGCCGCCTTCTATAAATTGTAAGTGAACAATTGTATTGATTTTTCAAGCATTTTTGTTTTTTGTCTTGTATATAATTACAATAAATTAACCTTAGGAGTTTATTTCAATTCAGATTTTACCCCATTCATACTAATAAAGGCAGGCTTAGTTTTACAACAGAAAGCTTATTGCAGGTGACTTAATTACAGAAGCCACTAGTGTTGCATTATGCATTAAAAAATTACTATCCTTTTACTTATGGTCAAATTTCAATAGCTGCTACTTCTTGGCCAAAATGAATGATTTGCTAAACAAATGAGCTGTGTATAAGGATTCAAATCGTGTTTAATAGTCTTCATCAATCTAATAATATTGGGAATCTAGAGAAATTTGGATTCTGCTTTAAAAGTCAAAACTCATTTTAAATTATCGCAACTAGACAGCAAGAAACCAGGGCAGATTTTTTAGAATTTAATATGATCTCCAAACCTTACACTGATTAGTTGCCTAGGAACCATATTTTGTGCCAGTTGCAGTTTATGGAAATTTCAACAGTGGTCCCATTGACTTTAATTTAATAGAAATATTAGAAAAAAACTTTTAAATAAGGATGTGAAATAGCAATTGATTTAAAAAAAAAAACTTTTGAAAAACACATTCCAGCAGTATTGGAAGCCAGAGACATTTGGGGAGACAAACACAGAGCAAACTGTGCTCTTTTCCATTTTATTTCAAGACACCACACTTTTCTGTCAAAGGACCTCTATCCTCTTTGGCTTCACCTCCTCTTAAAAGTTTCCTTGCCGCCAAATTTCTTCCATATACAAGTAATCCTCACTTAGTGACCACAACTGAGGTTGGCAGTTTGGCCATTAAGTGAACATATCACTAAGTAACACTTGATTTTATTTCAATATTCCTTTATTTTACTGACTGCAAAGGTCATAAAAGTTAGGATTGGCCACAAAGTTACTTTTATATTGCCATCATAACTGCAAACAGTTATTTATATGTTTACTTTTCTTCTGTCATGTGCCTATCCTACACTAAATAAATAATGAAATAAAAAGTACAAACAGTTGCTAAATGAATCAGTTGCTAAACAAGTTGGTTGCTAAACAAGGACTATACGTACTACGTTGGTTCTTTCTGATAAACTAATTCTTCCATTTGTATTTCAATTTTATTTTTCAGCATAGTATACTCCATATTGAACATCATATAGTTTAAGACAGGGGTGTCCAAACTTGGGAACTTTAAGAGTTGTGGACTTCAACTCCCAGAATTCCCCAGCCAGCCATGCTGGCTGGGGAATACTGGGAGTTGAAGTCCACAAGTCTTAAAGTTTCCAAGTTTGGACACCCCTGGTTTAAGATATTGGAATAGGTTTGGGTACACCTCAGTCATGTCCATCAGCAATCATGGTAATAATGCTGGATGAATTGGGCAGTTGTTGTGTCTTATCCTTATCTCTCTTACAAGATATTTTGCTGTTGGGAAAAATAGGAGTGCAATGGATGTTCTATGAGGGCATTGAAAGAAAATGAATATAAGTCATCACCATAGTGGCACATACTACATAAATACCAAGAACATAAATCAGGCCATGAATTCTTTCTGTATTGAATTCCATTTGGGATTTTGAAGCATTGCTACTCAGAAAGTGAAAAAGATTTAATTTTGATAAGAAAACATAAATACATACAGTTGGTAAAAAAACAGTTTCTTAATTGTTTGTTCCATTACTATTTTCTCCAAAAAATAGTTTTTTGTTCCAAAAATAGTATTTTCTCCCCCCAAAATAGTATTTGTTTAGATAAGGAGAAAGAGGAAAACAATAAGCATAAGTAATGTCTTACTAGGGACGTGGTGGCTCAGTGGGTAAGACGCTGAGTTTGTTGATCAGAAAGTTGGTAGTTCAGTGGTTCAAATCCCGGGAGTGAGTTCCTGTTACTTGTCCCAGATTCTGCCAAGGTAGCAGTTCGAAAGCACATAAAAATGCAAGGAGAAAAATAGGAACCACCTTTGGTGGGAAGGTAATAGGGTGCCGTTCTCCTTTGGCATTTATTCATACCAGCCATGTGTCCACGGAGACGTCTTCGGACAGCACTGGCTCTTCAGCTTTGAAATGGAGTTGAGCACCGCCCCCTAGAGTCGGGAATGACTAACACATATGTGCGAGGGGAACCTTTACCTTTTTCTTTTAATGTCAGCTTTTAAAGAAAGGTCAACTGAGTCTTTTCTAAAGACATTTCCAAAGAAGGATTCTATATGGTTAGAAATCGGTTCTCTGAGATTCCACAACATCTGTGCTGCTCAAACACTAAGTTTGTTTATTTTTGGCTTAATTGTGAAACTCAGGGTGGTGAAATGGTAGTGTGTTCTATGACTCAGGATTGAAAAATTGGCAGAGAAAATGAAGACTCTGCACATTTTTGGATTGTTTTGAAATGAGTAGGGACTAAAAAGATAGTGGTATAGAAATGCCCTTTGCTGGAATAGGTGTTCAAGGTATAATTCCTATAGGGCCAGGATTCTGGATAAACAACAGTCAGAGTTTGGTGGAATAGAATTAATAGAGGTATCCAGTTTGTAAGCCCTATTTCAAATCAAATCACTTCTTCATCTAAAAAAGCATTTCATACCCAAAGGCCACTTCGAAGCAAGCTAATAACAACAAGAAAGAAGGAACTGAGCAAGCCACACTGAGACATTTAAAAGCATTGGAGACAGTTTTTTTTTAAAAAGTAAAATGCTCTCTTTTAATATTGCTGTTTAGCTTGTAATGTCTTGGCTTCCTTTTCCCCCCAAAGAGAAACAATTGTATTGATATTCTTTTCTCTTTCTGAATTATTCCTGCATGAGAATAAGTAAAGTTGCTTTCTTCTCCAAGACTATCTTCCTAACGACACTCTTTGCTGTAACCATTAAAAACACATAGCTTGCATCAGTCAAGTCAGTGGTGGGTTTCAAATTTTTTTTAAACCTCTTCTGTAGGTGTGGCCTGCCTTGTGGGAGTGGCTTGCTGGCCATGTGACCGGGTGGGAGTGGTTGCCAGCCATGTGACCGAGTGTGAGTGGCTTGGCAGTCATGTGACTGGGTGGGCGTGGCGAACTTATAAAATGTGTTGAAACTCACTTAACAACGCTATTGCTTAGCAACCAAAATGTTGGCTCAGAAACTCTGACATTGAAGTGTTCAAGTTTTAAAGCTGTCAAGTTACAAGACCCTTGCACCCCTAACCCTTTAGGGGAAAAAACCCAGGGGTGTTCAAACTTGACAGCTTTAAGACTTTAAGGGTTAGATAGGACTCTTAGTGGTAGGCGAGGCGATTGGTGAACCAGCCAATCAGTGAGTGGCATGCGGGGCAATCGTGGTGTGGACATGCAGGGAGAGGGAGCTGGAACCAGTTCTAAATGGCACGGTAGATTTGTGGAACCTCTTCTATAGAAGAGGTTAGAACTGGCAGGAACCCACCCCTGAGTCAAGTGCTCCTAAAACTGTTGATAATAACAAGCCCTATGTGCCATGATCACCAAGCACTTTACATTCTAATTTTGTCTGTACAAAAAAGTTAGATATATCCAGTGACAACATTAATAATCTTACATTAATAATCTTTCAGTAACAACCAATGTTGGATGTGGCTGAATCCATCAACTAAAGATTCTTTTAATTAGAATGTTTTGCTAATAGACATGCGTTCATCACCATACACTGTACATTAAATCCAACCTGGATTTGGTTCAGCTTTGCTGTATGATATAGTTTTAGTTCATGCAAACTATTTCCTCCTCATTCCTGCCTGGCCTGCCCAGCTCTGTCACTTTCCTACTTAAATATAAGTAAGAGCAAATGAGTTGGCATGTGATATTAACTGCCTTGTGTCTGTAGGATAGCAACAACACTCATGAGCAAGCTGGCTGCTATTTCTGGAGACATTAGGTATTGCATACACACAGAATAGGACAGTCTGAGTTTAGTGTTACAAATCATGAGGCAAATACATTTTATCTATGTATTATAAATGATGGTGCCTATTTATGAGAAATAACAAGAGTCATAGTGTATTGCCCATTCCATTAGCATTTTTACACATTCCGTTTCATATGTGTTGTCTTAGAAAGCAGAGGAAGAGAATACCCAGGTCTTTGAAGCTCTCATTAATTAATCTATAGAGTCAAAATGCTCAGGGATTTGTGTTTAAATCTCAGTTTTAGACATGTATCTATGTCTCCCTTAAAAACAATCAATACAATTTTTATCCAGGATGGATGCTTGGACTATCATAATGAACACAAAAGTAATAATAATCCAGAAGATTTGTCTAAAGAAGAAAAATGCAGCAGATTTATTTAAGCTGTGTGATTGATAGCTTTTCCTCCCTTCTGTTTTTATTTTCCTTTTTTTAAAAAAAAAAATCTCTCCCCTGATGTGCAAAAGGATTTTTAAGGGATAGAAATGGTTTATCTTTAGCCTGGCATATCTTTGGTGGACAATTTATTTTCATTTTGGGAGAAAGGGGAGAGATGTTTAAGTTCATAATGTTTTCACCACCTTGCTCTCTCCTCCCGTCATGCTCACAGCCAAAGGTGATAGCCTGCTTCATCTCCCCTGTGACTAGTATAGAATCTGCATCAGAAGATGGGAGGAGCAGAGATGAATTGGGAAAGTGAAGGAATGAGATCAGGTCTGTGCTTTGTGCCATCCTATCAAAGCAGAAAGGCCTTTACAAAACCAGGAGCCAGACAGAGCCTATAAAAGCTAGTAATCTGTTCCCAACATGGGCCAATTGGCAACCCCGAGTAATGGTTGTTTGTCATGACAATAGGACTGCAAAACCAACAAAAGGTTCCCAGTCTATTTTCATAGGATATCACTGGCAGCAAAATACTTCTGTTAATATTTATCACTCCTTTAGTGCTTTTGTGGTTTGCATGCTGTTGAACCACTTTACCGCCTCGATCTCTGCAGGATAAAAGGAGTCAAGAGAGTGAATTGTAATTTTATGTTTATTTTTAAAATCAAATGCTTTTTAATGCTCTTCTCTCTCCCCTGCCCTCCAATAATTCATGCTAATGAATTCTGATAGATAATAAATTTGTATGGAGGTTCTTTGTGTATAGGATATTTACTTACAAGTGTATAATTTAGGCTCAGTAAAATATAATTGTAACAAGACAAAAGGGCAGGCTAATTCCTCAAAGGGAATTGTTAGCTATTTTTATATGAATGGGAAATAGCATTGGTGCAGCTTCTCTATTCTGCTGTAGAATAAGAGTGGCATTATGTTCTTAGTATGTTTCTGCTGGAAGTATCTCATCTGATATCAACTTGGGAAATAGTACTGCAGCTATCATACATTCTGAAAAACAGAATGCAACTATAACCCATGCCAAGGTTCAATGCTTCTAAAATATGACTGACCTTCATGGGCTCTGATGATTCCCAAGCCTCGCGGCACTTCTTTTAGGCTGAAATGGGTTTTTTTTCTGCCTATGTAAACTGTATAGAGAAGCCCTCCTGACAGGTCAGACATCTGCGGAGGCTATGCATTTATTATGCAAGATTAGAAGAATGTAAAGTAGCTTCTGGGCCGAGCTTTCTGATTTTATAACTGGAGAACAATAGGGTGTGTTGACAGGCCCTGAAGCATGAGGTCTATTGTGATAAGGATGCTGTGATGTGCAGAATTTGGACACTTCCTAAACATTCCCATCCATTCACCCTTTATCTTATCTATCTAAAAGATCCTAAATGTATGTTACCTCTGCCCCTCGTAAATATATTTAAATACAGCATGTGGGTGGTTTTTTTTACAAAAAAAAAATAGAAAATAAAAGAGGATATAAAACAATGAAACTGGACAGCAGCAGAGAACAAAAAGGTAAAAAAGGTGCACAAAATGTATTTTCCAGGTTTGAAATAAAGCACCTCCTAATAAGTTATAAATCTCAAATGCCTTAACTCTCTGTATTTACTTTTGAAATGTCTCCATAATAAATCCTATCCATCCCTCCTCCGAAGTTTTACAGTTGAGAAATTTTATATGCTGCTTAATTCTGTGCAAATAATAATGCTTCCATTTCAATACCCTGAGGGATATAACTGTCCATTCAAAGATCAATGGTCACTAGAAGTCTGAAAACCTTTCTGGATGAGATCTTTGACTGCTTTGAGGTAGACACCTTAAAAGGTTAAAATAATGCTATAAATTCTTGGAAGACTTAAAGGAACGGTTGTTAACCTTGGTGATCCCCTATTAGATATGTTCTGATATCTACTAATAGTATATTATTTCTTATTCCATATAATACACAATTGACAGAACCTGTAATCACAGACATACATAGCTATATTGCACATGGGCATATGTTCATTGTTTGTTGCTGTCAAATACAAAGTTTATATCTGTAAGGTCTTAGAATAGCATTATCCTTGTTTATAGTACAGAGGTATATGATTAGAACTAATGTGTTGCTTTATTCTTCTCCAATCCTCCCCCCTCCCCACCCCACCCTGCTTTGTTCTGGCCTTTTGCTAGTGTGAGCATGTTTTCAACTAATACATTGCAATCTGTTCATTGTTCATGGATGGCATGTCAGGAAGCTCACCCATTAAGCTCAAAAGAAAAGGAAAGCTACATTAAGTAGAGTTTGCCAAACATGTAAGCAAATCATGGAGACATTTTAACTGACCAGGTCAATTCTTAGAACAATCTGGTCAGCAATGTCCAGTGCCGGAATGGCTTACAACAATGAAAAATATTTGTATTAACTTATTTTGATACATGTAAGCAGTAAAAATAAATCAGTTTAAAACCAGTACCTTTGCTTTACATGTTCTAGCTTTCATCTCATCAAATTGTAACACTTTTTGGGGGAGGGAGGAGTGTAACTGAGTTTTAGTATTTATGGCATTATAGAGCTGCAGACGAACTAATGAAAGATACACACAAACAGACTCACAGATAAATATGAATGTATGTATGTATGTATGTATGTATGTATGTATGTATGTATGTATTGTGTCACAACCCCTGGTATGCCCAAATATTTTATTTATTTATTAATATTATTTGTCAGCACAAATGCAACACACACACACACACACACACACACACACACACACACGGAGGAGAGCCTGTGGCTGCCTAATATGTAAGACAGCCCAGGTTCGAATCCCAGTAAGGGTATGGCTAGCTGATGAGAGCTGAATAGCTTGAAATAGATCTATACTAGTCTCCCTTTATTTAGTTATCAGCAGAAATACAACACACACACACACACACACACACGTATGTATGTATGTATATATGTATGTATGTGTGTGTGTGTGTGTATGTATGTATGTATGTATGTATGTATGTATATAATTTATAGACCAACCTACCTAGTTACATATATTCATTCATTCAACTCCCACATTATACCTGATGTGCTGTATTCCTTGAGATAGAATTGACTATTTTCACTTAAATGGATTTGACTCTAGCAAATCACTGTATTCAAATGTCAGGGTAAAAAAAGAGGAGGAGGATGTCACAGAGGGTCACAAATTATGTTGGATTTTGACAGATTGTAGCCTTGCTTTACAAGAGCAGTAACATCTCATTTGTCACCGTTTGATCTGGAAGTGCAGGAATATGAGCGGAAGGCCCTCCATCTTCACTGCAATTTAATCGCTCTGAGGCCGGCAGTGTCGGCTAAAGCCACCTGCCCATGCACTGTACTGCTGATCTGTTTTAATTTAATCATCCGTCAGCTGGGATGAAAGCATAAATTGTCTTCCTTTGATCTGCAAACAGTGTGTTTTTGTAAAGCAGGGTGCAGAGTCAGGGAGACAGGTTTTGCATTTAGTGCAGGACAGACCACATGAGCTGAAAAGTGATATTTTAGTGTAGTAGTTAAACAGGAAGTTGCTCTTTGTGTAAACTGATACCGTGATGCAGGTTAGTTAGGGGAAAAGCAGGGCCATAAGTAAAGGAACGTATTGATTAATAACTTATCAATTATTCAGCTTTAAAAGGGAAAAACAGAATATCTGAAGCTTCGTAGCACTTTGTAAAACTTTAACCATTTTGCTTCTAGAAAGAAGTTAAAAAGAAGAAGTTAGGATAATGGTGTTCAGCAGGGCCATGCAAAGCATTCAGTGCTGTGCTCTGCCAGCAGCCTGCGGAGCTGGCAGCAGACTTGGACAGCAAGGAGGTTGGGGAGGAACATGGGCCAGTCCTGGAGTCTGGGGAAGGCTTGGACGAGGGCTCTGTGTCAGAAGCAGAGAGGGAGCCAGGGCCATCTGGAAGTTATGTGCTGCCTCTGGAGTCTCCAGAGTCGGACAGCAGCGAGGCAGAGAAACACACACACACCCATTTCCAGTGTGTGCATGTGCAGAGCTGCCAGAGGCGAGAACAGTTAAGATAGAAGGGATAACTTGGGAGTAAGGCTTGGAGGTGATTGGCCCCTCCCATAGAACATAAAGTAGGAGCAAAGGCATGTGAGCCTTTGCAGGAAGCAACCTGGTTCATGCTGGTCAGTTTATCTTCTGAAGCTCCATTTTGACTCTTTGTGGCCTTGCCAAGCTAATTGCCAATTAAGTCTTTGGCAGTGTTTCAAGGAAGATAAAGGTGGGTGCCTACTGTAGGACTCTTTACTACTATTTGGGACTCATTACGGGCTGTGAATGAACATAATTCACAGTCTTTGAAATATAAAGAGGGTTTTGGGGACTAAGCGTGTGCTTTTTACTGTATCAGGAAGCCTAGGTCAGAACATTCATTAGGAGAAGGGTTTGGCACAACTAACGACAGTTAAATCAAAATTGTTCTACAGATGGCTTGGCACAGCTCTATTAAAGGCTTCCACTGAACTTTCCAGAGGTCGCTCCTGCTGCTGCTGCTTTAACACCTAGAGAGAAGTGCTCCCTTCACAGTACATGCCTTGTGAACTACCCTTTTGAAGATGTGTATTTCATACCTTTGTATCAATCCTGATTCCTGGTGATGGCCTGGGCATATCCTGTCAAAGGGAACACTTTTGGAAGTGGTTTGTCTTTGCCTTCTTCCTAGGGCTAAGTGAAAGGGATGGACCCAAGGACCCCATGTGAAGAATGCGACTGAAACTCTTGGTTCTCCTGGTGCCTTTAATCATTAAAGCCACCAAGCTGGCTTTCATCAAGAATATATAGGATCCCATAAGTGATAATAAGAATGGTAATTTTAAAGTTCAAAATTTACAGATAATGAATTTTCAAGAAAGATAATGGGATAATTAACAATACTATTATGGCTTCCATACTGGTTCAGTATGTTTCAGTCACAACAACATAACCTTTCCTTTTCGTTCCTTTCCATTCTGTTCCGTTCCGTTCCTTTCCTTTCTTCTCCTCTCCTCTCTCCTCCCCTCCCTTCCTCTCCCTTTCCTTTCCCTTCCATTCTTTCCCCTCTCCTCTCCTCCCCTTCTCCTTTTTACTTTTTAACTTTCTTTTACTTTCTGAAAAAAGCTAGAATTAAAAAAAATCAAGATTTATTTGGATATTATACAATTAATTGCTAGTGGAAGGATATTGTAATAACAATAATGATACATATAACAATCTACAATAATAATATTTAATAGGCATGCCCACATTAACAATTTATAGTGGCATCCAGCCATTACAGTAGCTATATATCACTTATGAAGATAAGCTTTATATTGCCATTGCAATGGCCTGATTACACTAAAATGTGAGCTGCCAAGAGTCGTGTGAGATGGACAGCTATATAAATCAAATCAAATACATAAATAAGTAAATAAATAAGTAAAGAAATAAGTAAAGAAATAAGTAAAGAAATAAGTAAATAAATAAGTAAATAAATAAGTAAATAAATAAATAAAATAATTTAATATTTTCCTCAATTGCTCACAGCATTTTGGAATTATTAGCTGAGGTTTTTTTTATATGCCCCAAAATTGATATACTGATTTCCTATTAGCATCAGGTTAGCCACTGTGAGAAGAAAAACTGGACTAGTTATATCTTTGTCCCACTCAGCAGATAACTTCTTAATTACTTTTTTTTTTTACGATGTTTGAGGGTATTACCAAAGATTTTTGAAACTTGCATTCAGTCAATTTAATTTTGTTCTCATGGAAGTTTTCTCATGCCTCTCTCCTATATTTTATGTTTTTGTGATTTTTCTTCAGTTTGTGAGAAATTTAGCTTATTTTTTTGAAGAAGGAATAACAGTCACATAGCTTATTTTTTAAAAAATAATTTTTTATTTATTTATTTTTTTCTTTAAAAAACAAGACAACACATACAGAACAAAAGCAAGGAGAAAAAAAACATCTTTCCTCAATTTCATCAAGCATGTCGTTTGGTTACAAGTTTTTGTCTAACAGTTTTTACAATTAAAAATAAAGTCACTGGTTATCCATTAAACATAACTAAATATTTCATTGAGCATTATGTGTTCAGATTACCATTAATATTCTTTCATTTGTGACAGCCCTCACATAGCTGATCTTTGAGAGCCTGGTCATTATTAATTGGTGCTCCAGACTTTCCGCTGCTTTAAAATTCAAAAAAGAAAGCTTCTATTATAATTACAATGAAAGAATACTGCCATTTCCGGTTGTCAACCTAAGTATGTTATCCAAAATACAAGAGAAGAAGTTGCTCTGGGTATTCTCATGGATAAAAAACAAGAAAAGGACAGACAGACTTGCAAAGGTTCACAGGGAGGCGGGGAAGATTTAATAGTACAGTGGATTTCAAATTCCTAGAAGTATTTTAGAGGATATAGGTGTCTTGGAGGAAAAATCTGACTGCTCTTTAGAAGGCCATGTCTTGAAGATGAAACTTAAATACTTTGGCCACCTAATGAGAAGGAAGGACTCACTGGAGAAGAGCCTAATGCTGGGAAAGATTGAGGGCAAAAGAAGAAGGGGACGACAGAGAATAAGGTGGCTGGATGGAGTCACCGAAGCAGTAGGCATGAGCTTAAATGGACTCCAGAGGATGGTAGAGGACAGGAAGGCCTGGAGGTCCATTGTCCATTGGATCATGATGGGTCAGACACAACTTCACAACTAACAATAACAAGGTGCTTCGTAGGAAAAATCTATTTCCAAGCATCAATATGCTTCCATCTTTCCAAATAAACTTAAAAATATCTTTCTTAATTTGACTTTGATATGAAATAATTCGAGTGGCATCTTCAGATATACAGTATTTACAAGAAAATACAAAAACATACATATAGGGAGTAATAAACATTCTAAGAATGTTTTATAGGTTTTAAATGTTGCATTGTTTTAGAACTGTAAACTGCCCTCAGTCACTTGATTGAGAGCGAAGTAAAATAAAATTTTGTAATTCTCTTTATCTTCCTACATGCCCATTTGTAACATTTTTATTCAAGTTACATGAAATGTGTGAGCAGATCTCTTATGCAATCATCTTTCTGGGGTATTTTTCTCCTTTACTCTTCCTAGCACCCTTAAATTTGGTCCTGAGTTTGGCCAGTACTTTAGAGAAGACTGTCGGGACTGAGTTATTGAGTAGTAAACAACCTGAATCTCCTGGCTGTTATATCTGCATGAATATTTTTTTAAATATTTTAATTAATTAATTTTACCTCAAATTTAAAGAAAATACTGCAAGATAAATCTCTTAAACCAGAATTACCATGGAGCTATGGAAAAATTTGGTAATGTGTAATTGCTATACATATAGTACAAACTGTAACCAATTCCCTTATTTTGTAGCAATCTTTGGCGTAACTCTAAATATTGGAAATGATGATACATATATGTACCAGCTGTAATCAGTCCTGTTCTTTTATAGCATACTTTGGTGTAACTATCTTTGGTGTAACTATAAATATTAGAAAGAAATATTGACAATTTTAAAAAGATTCCTACTTTATATTGCTTAGAAGGTCTTAACCTTGCAGATTTTGTTTTCATTAGACAGAAGGCTTGCTTCTAAAAAAGACTCTCAAGTTTTTTTTTTCCAAAGGCAAAATTGTCACTTGGAATGCAAGCAGAAGACTATGTGCCCTTCACAGTTAGTAGCAAATTCTATAGGTCAGAAGATACAAAAACAATTTGGGGGCAGGATAGCAGCTAATGAATTTATCATGTAATACCTCCTGTGTAGACACATGCTGAGATGTATTATACATGGCATAAGTGATGGCTTTGGCCTTCGTGACAGGTGACTTCACTTGTGTGGAGGATGACAACAAGTGAATGGTGATTAAACATCAGAGTACCCAGCCTTAGCTTCAGCCATCCTGTAATAAATCATCATACATTTGAAATTTGGTAAAGTAGTAATACAAATCACTAAAACTCATGGTCTATCTATTGCTATATCTATCTAGTTATATACTTTCACCTGATTATAAAGATTTGTAGTTAGCTTATGTTCTCCTGCTGAAATTTCATAGCAGCTATAGAAGCAGACTTAAAAATGTTGCCATTCTTGGTTGAAATAGGGGCTTAATGTCAAGCAAGGTCTTTTACTGATTAATCCAACATATATTGTATAAATATAAAATGAAACTGTTCTATTAAATACTGCACCTATTTGCAGTATTTATTTAATGCCATTATTATAAGAAGAATGATATGATGGAACAAAATGTAACCCAAATATAGGCCAGGCACAGAAAATGGCCAGCTATGATGAGATCCATTTTCCCCCTTCCATAATAAAGGAAGAAAGGAAATCAAGGAAACGTATTATTCACTGAACTTTGCTCTGTTGGTACTGACTGCTATTGAGGACAGCATTGATGGTATAGTATAATATATTATCCAAGAGAATGTAGAGTATAATATAGCTGTCCAAGAAAAAACATTTTTAATAGCAACTATTTTGCATTTTTAGTCAGTGTATGACTTGTCCCAAAGTAGTCATAGAAGGCAAGTGTAGAAGATTAGGAAATGTTTCCTGTCCTCCCTCAGTCATTGGACTCTGCAAAGATGAAAAGATGCAATTGGGTGAGCTACTTAGGATCAACATGCAACTATTGAGTTGGGTAGAAAATGTAATCTGGAGGTAGTCCATTAATCAGTCATGGCAAATAATCAAGTTTCAGTCAAAAGAGGCAAGAAAATGAAAAAAAATAAAAGTATCAAAATCGAAGATTTCAATCCAAGGGTCCAGGGCAGAATTCAGAAGAACTATAGAGGAATATAAAAAGGATAAATGCTAGTATTGTGTTATTCCAAAATTGAAAATGATATTCAAAAGGCATTAAGCTTCTATCCCCAATACAATTCAATGCATCAAACTCAGATCACATTGCAGATCTATCCAGAGGAATAGGGACTCTAATAAACCATAAATCCCAGCGAGCTTTTCTTTGTGATCTTGCATTACTATGCCTTTCAGACCTTTACCTGTCATATTATTTTTAAAAAATGCTGCTATATAAAAACAAAACAAGGTACCTCAAAACATAAGACATACTTTTGAATAGTTTAAGTAACATACAATTTGTACATGTCTAAAGTTATGCCTCCTTTGAGTTTGAACTCCAGCTCAGACAGCACAATAGGTTTTCACCTATTGATTAATTGACCCTTATAGTAATTTTCAATTTTCTTCATGGTGATTCACAAATCCTTTGTATGTCATCATGAAGAAATGAAAACAAAAAAGTATTTTTCATCTATTTTTAAGAAAAGGTCTTTTACTTTGTTTTATTGAAATACAAGCCTTAGCTGCTCATAATGATTGGATGTCTGATTGTTTAAAAGCATTTTAGCTAGTATTTGTCCTTTTCTTTTTCAAAATTTGCCCACTTATTGTACAATATTCATGCCCTAAAATATTTTTGTCCATCAGTGTTATTACCCAAACTGAGTGTTGGGATAAACCAGAAATCCATATTGACACAGACACTACAAGCAGCAGGATATAAAACACAAATCTATAACACCTTCAAACATTGGGATTAGCAGTCTTATCTGGATGCGCTTTTTGGTTCATCAAGCTCATTTTTACCTTTTCAAGCAGATTGCTGGAACTAGGTGACAATACGCTGTGCATTACTTCCTCAGAAAATAAGTGGTGATGTATAAATCAGAGATACTCCTGCAAAAGTTACAAATACATTAAGGGTGGTCGAAAATGTGAAAAAAATGTTTCAAAATGTCAGCAAATAAGACAAAAGTAATAAAGCAGGATATTCAATTGTTTGAAGATGCAAATACGGTTTTCTTAGTTTTGTGGATTAAAATGAAATGATAACTATTTCATCAGCAATTCTAATTAAAGGCTAGTCAAAGAATTTGCCTGTATTTCAAACTACAAATATCAATCAGACCTGATTAGGAAAGTAACTTTTATAGTATTGCTCAGTACTTGAAAAAGAGGATTACCATATAAACTATCATGTAAGAAAGGATTATATTATTACAGTCCTGTTTCATTATATTATTTTGCCTGAAAAATGTATCATTGGAGAATTATACAAGAAGTAATTTTTAATTGCTGTATGTAAAAATGAACCGCATACTTAAAGGATTTCAGTTTCCACTGTTGGCATGCTATCAGAATGATTTCCTGCTCACATTCAACCCATATGATCTTGAAAGAAAGCAGCAGAGAAAAGACATGAACTGCAGGATAGTTGCAATAGACTGTTTTACTTTTGACCAACACCAACATTATAGGATTCCCTCTAGTTGATGGAATATTTTGTTCAGTAGGCATTAAGTACTAGAACATGTGCTTACTGCTTAATTTACTTGATCTGGAATCCATGTTTTTATCATGGAATCAAATTTAATATTTCCCATCAGAAGAAATAAAAAGAATTTATCATTTATTGAGCCCATTCAGAGAAACAGATGAATAGAATTATATGTGCTATTAATGTATTTGTTTATTACATTATAATTCATTCCCAGATGGACATTCACATGCATTAATATTCAATGCTTCGCTTCATAGAAACCGCCCTACAGCCAAATTAATCCCATGTTGAAATCAATTGCTTATAGTAGGGACTGGAATATTCTGGGATGTGCCAAATATGATTCTGCTTATGTTATGAATGCAATGGTTTGGAAAACCCTTCCTCTAGAGGTGCATTGGGTTCTGACTTTCTTATCATTCTAAAGGGCCCATTCAGTTAGAGTTGAACAAAACAAACTAATTTTGTTTTGAATATTGTTTATGCTTACAGTAATTATTTTAAGTCTGTGTTGTTATTTCTGTGCACTTCTTAGTTTGGTCAGATTTCAGTGGTAGACAAAAATGATATGGAAATCAATCAACTGTCAGAATGACATGCCCAATCACATCGTCACATGAATATGTAGATGCCACCATTATATCTGTCCATCATGATATATGACATGATGGTATATGTTATGGTGTTATGTGGGATAATGCATATGTTATTTGATAGATGGGTGTCATTTCTCTAAAGACTAGATCTGCAATATAGACTTGTCCCCTGACTACTGCTTGATGTCATGGTTAGAGGAACTGTTTCCTGTTTCACTTAGAGTGCCAAGTATTGTTATAGTGTGACAATTAGTCTCCATTAGTTAGTACTTATGTTTGTGACACTCTTACACCTGTGATCATCATATAAAATTATACCCCTTTCTGATACAATTAGCTTGGGAAGGGATGCTTAGGAATTTCCCCCATTATGTGGCTACAGAAGGAACACTTATTAATTCTAGTCCCTTCTCTTTGAAATAGGCTTAGCCAGAGATTTTGTTAGGTTTAATTCAAGAAGGCTTTAAAAACTATTTGATGATCTTTTATTATATAAAACTATATTTATTGTCAGCATGTGATGGTCAGCTATAGTTGATATTTGACAGAATAAACTTTAGAGAAAGATAGTTTGATGTAGTGGCTGAAGCACCAACTGGAAACCAGGAAACTGAGCTCTAAGCCCACCTGAAACACAAAACCAGGTGGATGACCTTGGGCCAGTCACTGCCTCTTGGCCCTCAGAAACAGACAGTTACAAATCCTTTCCAAAAGTCTTCCCAGGAAAACAACAGAGACTTTTCCAGCCAGTTGCCAGCAGCCAACAGTGACTTAAAGGCAAAATATAACTTTTTAATATTTTATTGTTAACCATTGAGAATTACAATAAATACTAATTTTAAAAATACGTAAATTGAAAATTAATAAAGATGAGTAATTCAAGTCCCATATTATATAAATCTCAGAATTATATATTGGCCGCAGGTATGAATACTTTTGAGTTCTATATTGGAACCAACCTCTTTGTCACTTCAGCCAAGGAAATCTGTAAGTGATAGTGTTCCAAAAGCAGTTTCATTGGGAAAAGTTAGAGAAGTTCATTGAGAAATGTGATTTTTGAAACAATTGGTTGTTAAAAATAATATGATGATATATCCTGATAATTTCTTTAATAAGAGTTTAAATTCTGCTCTCCTTCTGTTCCAAAGAAGCATTTATGATATCTACCATCCAATTAACCATTTTTATTATGTACTTAGGTCCAAAGAACTTGTAGTTGGATATTCTGTCTGTCTTTCTCATATTCTCTCTCCCCCTCCCTCTCTCCTCTTTTTTAAATAAATCTTTAAAAAGAAATAAAAACTAATGCAAAGCAATATAAGAAGTAAGAAAAAGAAAGAAAGCAAAAAGTGAATGAAAAGAAAAAAGTTTAAAAAATAACAATGAAAAAAAGATACTAAGAAGGGAGTTCCAATAGTTTTCACAGAAGTTATAAGTAAATTATATTTGAATCTATCTTTCTATAGTTACATCATAATATTCTTAATAATTACATCATAATACTATTATAATATCTATAATATATCCTGACTAATCATCAGAGCCATAAACCACTTAGTTCATTTTTTTTTCATTTTTATGCGTCCATAAGAGTTTTCCAGTCAGCATTAAATGTAGATAGTTTGTTTTCTTTATTTTTCAAATTAGTTCAGCCATTCCTTCATAGTGAATAGTTGAATTTTTGTATAAAATAATGGAATTTGTGCACTGATGATGAACATGAATAATTTTTGGTTGAAATTTGAAACAGAGAAAGAACAGGTTAAGCAATATATAATGACTGGAATAAAAACTTTGGTTATAACATATAGATGGATCAATGAGAAAAAAGTAATTAAAAGAGTTGAAATTTACATTATGTTATGATTTCAAATATATATATTTTATAAAATGATAGGTATATGACACCAGAGAAATTATCTAGAATGTATAAAGGAATTTCAAATGTATGTTGGAAATGTGAACAACATGAAAGGGCATTTTATCATGTTTGCTGTCTGGATGCACTCTAAGCAACTTGTCTACTTGCTCAGGTTGAGCAAAGTAAAACTCATTTATCAAAGTTGAACAAACACTTTATTCAGTCATTTAATTAGAATCTGCTTTCAGTGTAGCATCCAAGTCAGAACAGATGTGAGCAATATTATCAGCAAAGTCTGTTGTAAATATGATACAGAGAGGTTTGGAAGATCCATTTTCCCCCTCCCTCCCTGGAAATTAGTGTATAATAGCTACTTAATCACCCAAAGCAACTCTTTTGGGAATCTCTGTACTGATACAATTGAGGCAAGGGAAAAAAGAAGACATATTTGCTATCTATATTGCCACACAGTAGTCATAAATGGACTCTGATTTAATCTGATTTTTTTATCCACTATTACTCTAGTCATCTGCTGTGGTGCTTCATCATCTTGAGATCTTTGAAAAACCATGGAGCACTAGAAAAAAGCAGAGGATTTTTAGTATCAAAACTGGTTAAATTGTTTCCCATGGCACAGATTAAATAGGAGTTTCTTAACCAAACTTGTTCTAATGATAAGAAAAGATCTCAAAATATTTGAGAATATTTTAACATTTGTACCAGGACTTACCAAATCCATTTTATACAGAAGTTACATTTCAATGAATCTAAACCTTACTACTTTTTAAATAGTGATTAGTCACTGACAGTATAATTCTGTATAGAACTAGATATTTTGTGACATAGATCCATAATTGCCATATAATTCTTAGTTGCAATAGATTATCATACTTTCACATGAATATTAAACCTCCCTAATAATCAATTTGGATCCTAACACATACAGTAGGAATGAAGTCCTTTCCTTTAGGAAGGTTTATTATATTTTATTTATTTTGTTTTATTATTTCATTTCATTTATTTATTTTGTCTTCATAAAAACAGAATAGACAATTGTTTTCTTTTCTTGGATTACCTGTACTTTGTACACATCTTTTTAAAAAACCATATACTTTTCCTCAAAGAAATTAACATTTAAAAAGATGTCTAGTCAGTACATATTAATAAGATGAACAGTTCATTCTTGAGGATGTTAAATGTCTGCTATTTGCTATTACTTTCAGTTTAACAAACCTCTTAACAACAAACCCCAATAGGATCTTCCAATCAATTATTGAATGTATCGAAGAATAAATCATTTATTTCTGCAAGCCAGATGAAGGTATTTTTGTACTATGTAAGTTCTGTTAAATAATGTTCAGTAATACTATCCTTATTAAATGAGGCTAAGCTCTTATGTAAGCTATTTTAATTAGAGAAAAGATACAGCAGTCACTTAAAAATGATCCTGTACTTTATCCATAGTGCTCTATGTGTGTTTTGCTACTCAACATTATATTAAAATTCATATTTTAATTTCAAATGAGCTATATGTTTTAGTTTAGAACATTTTTGTTCCATACTTGCTAATATTAATATTAATACTCTGCTTTCTTCCATGTTTTTTTTTGTTTTATTTCTTGGCTATCTGATAATTGGTTTGGAAGAATATATACCTGGGGTCATCTTATTTAGCTTATCTGTGCAAGAGAAAGAGTGCCAAATAATAAGGGAATGCAGCAATAAAAAGGGGGACAAAAAATAGAGAGGAAGATTTAATCTTTGACCAATTTGAAACATAACCCAAAGAATCCATAGAGAAAAAGATAAAGTGTGACTATGAGTAAGTTAACTAAACACATTACATTGTGAGAGAGCAAATGGAGTTAGTCCATTGTACATGTTTAATTTCCTATTAGTCTCTGGCGTTTACTACTATGGTCTGAGTTGGGGCATCTATAAATTCAGTTAAACACAGTGCATTGTCTAAACATATCACAGCTCCAATCAGTCACCCTGACTGCTGATAAGAAGCTTCTTGTATTATTGAATCTACAATAGGGAGGCTCTGCAGGCACAAAGATAACAGCTGGGTATTTCACTTTAAGTATGAGGAAAAACAGTGGTTCGTCTTTGCTGCTAGAGCACTGACATTTATTACTGCCCTCTGATTTGTTTTATTCTACTGATGTGAATTTGCTTTCATGCACTTTATATCTCTCCCCCTCCTTTAACTTTGGATGACTATCTATGAAACAGTGAAGGAAAAACAAATAAACTAAAATCAACTTTCATGTTATTACACAGATAGCAGAAACTTCAGTGTTCCCGCCTGCCTTTTAAGGATTCTTTCCTGATTTATACTGCTGACACATTTTGAACTTGTATAGATGACAGGCTGTCTTTTGTTTATTCTTTTACCCTTCCTCTATTATGTATTCATGTGGATTTTCATGAGGCTTCTTTATCAGATCTCTTTAAAATACACAATCCTTAGACCTCATTCACTAACTGAAATAATGGAAGAGAGGCTTGTTCTTTTCCTGTCTTTAAATTATTATATCAGTAGTTCATGTACACATAGCCACAAGTTTGGGCTATCATTGTATTAAACTGTGGTTACTAATATATTTAATAGTATGACAAGTATGAAAATTGTAGATGTTATTCCAAATTCAATGTACATATATCTGTAGCAACAGAACTGATATAGCTATGGAGATATAACAATTTTGAATTCAAAGAATATTTTTAGAAGTAAATGTGTAATATATTTACAATACTTATCCAACAATCGTAAATCTATAGATCTACCAATCAAACATTGGTATTTGTACTTTTTTTCCCCAAATGTGTTAGGTGCTAAAACATTCAAAAAAATAAGAGTTAAAACTTAAAAAATGTAAAGGAGAGTGACATAAATCTATCCTAAAGCCTATCTTCTTTTTGCAGTTGAGATAAATAAACTTTCTGATTTTTCTTTGAAGATGTTTCGCTTCTCATCCAAGAAGCTGCTTCAGCTCTAGAGTTGAAGAAGCTTCTTGGATGAGAAGTGAAACATCTTTTGCCTCTTGAAAAAGCACCCTTGGGACAACCATGACCTGGATGACTGAGAATCTCCATAGACATCTTGAAAAAAAGATTATATAAGGCATTCTTTGAGTCTCAGAATGAAGACAGAACTTTGATAAGAAAAGATTATTGAAAAATAATCTCATTGTTCAGGTGGACACATATGGGAGAAGTTCTTTCCAAAATCTCAATTACTGTACAAAGAAATTCATAGGTCAAATCAATATACAATTTTATACAATTTTGTTTTACAAGTCAGCATTAACAATATGATCTCATGAATAATTAGACATTTCCCTTAATGTATTTTATAGGAAAAGAGAAACTTGGGGCATGTATTTTAAGTGCATACACAAGCTCATACACACAAAGACAGGATCGTATTTTTAGATTTAAATTGCTTACTGTAATATTTATAAACATGTACTTGGTATATTATTTATTATATTTAACTTTTATATTGACTATTGAATTAAATGTGATATTATGTGATAATTTCAGAACCCTTTATATCAGCGTTCAAACCAATAAGATTCCAAAAATTATGAATTTAAATATTGAATAGCTTGTCAAATTTGTAGGTTTATAAAGCTATTTCATTCATTCAAAATTTTCTTCCTCAATTCTCATTACGAGCATTTTAAATACAGCTTTTACAACCTATCTGCCTGCTGACCTGTGTATGAAATTAATTTCCATATTTTATCTGATTTTTATCTTAAATAAAATTTCCTATCCTAAATATCATCAGCATTTGTGATTAGCTGTGTTAAAAGACAATTACTTGTTCTCCTTATCCTTTCTTAGCAGTACTGCAACTCCAGCATTGCCCATTTAATTAAATCTGAATTTCTTTATATTGCTTTGTTGGGCTCATTACAGGCAAAGACATAGTGAAAATCATTTTGGTATCCCAAGACAATTCTATGTTAACAATGCACAGAACTTTGCTCTCCTTTTCACTTCTTCCTGAAACCTTAGATAAGCCCCAAGCCCCAACTAGATTTCATTACTATCACATACTGTTCTTGGTCATCTTTTAATATTTGAAAGGATAATTTGTTAACTGGAAATTGTCAATTTTTTCCCTTTGGCTGAAATATAATTTTCAATTTTTAATTTGGTTCATTTAGATGAAATCATTAATCAGAGTTGAAACTGAGTTAATTTTGTGGAAAATAAATGAGGTTGTTAGAATGAACATTATTAAGTAGGCTCTTTGCAAAGAAAAGGATAACAGCTGGAAATGTGGAAGACACTTTAAACTGTAGTCATTGAGAGCTAAAATAGAACGATTCCATCTCTTTCAGTTACATGTAGTAGGTTTTTTCTTTTATAAAAATAAGGGGAGAAAAAGGGAGCAGTTTACACTTAAAAATGGAAGAAAATACAGCCTAGGCAGTGTTCTATTAAAAAGCAGTGTGGAGCATTTAGATGGGACTGGATGGGAAGAAAAGCATAGGTCAAAATATTCCTTTTGTCTTTGAATGCTTCTATGTTTAGTCAAACTACATATTCCCCTTTCACTTTATTTCTGTAAATTCCACCCATTATTTTTCTTTCACACAACTGTACTGTGAAGAGGCAAATTACAGGGAGTAGGAGAAGAGTAGTTTCATTTTGCAACTTCTGTCACAGTCAGAGTTTCAAGGCAATGTTCTCCTAATTACATGTTTACTTACATAGTGCAGCATTTTTCTTAGCAGATCTGCTTAAAATTGCACTGCACAAGTATTAGAAAGGCACATACAACCTGATCTAATTAGTGCTTTTATTTAGATGAAGAAAGTTATAAAAATGGAATATGCATATCTAAGTTCCCAGTTTTATCAATCCAGCTGCTCAGAAAGGGAAGGCAAGAGTTCTTTCTTCATCATGAAATGAGTTTATGGACTATGACAGAAACAGTGAAGCTGAAGTTGCAGGACCTTGGACAGCTCTGAACAGATAACTTGCTCTGACAATTCCTAGAATGTGACAGCTCTTTTATTTTTCTCAAGTCACACTATATCTTCAAAGCTGCACTCCTTTCACAAAAAGGCCAAAGTTTCAAAGGAATTAGCAATCAGGGCTTGAATGCTGGCACTTTGTAGCATATCAGTCAGTCTTCTTCATTCATAGAAATAAGTCTTTGCATGGAAAGCAGATTCTGAGAAGTATAAAGCCCTTGATATAAAGGGCCATTGTCCTAAGGAGGGTCTTGCTGAAGGAGTTCTTGGAAATCCTAATTTGGAAATTTTCTGCTTCAAAATCCTTCTAATTGATGTTCTTCCTGACACAACATTTCTGCAGCTTATGAATGGTTTTTTTCCCTTCTTTTATAATTTTCTTCACTTTTTTTCTGTTATTTACTTCATTTTTTGAATTTAGTTTATAAAGAAATTTTAAAAAGTGAAAACATTATTGCATCTTGCCCTTTTGGTTCTCCTGGATAACTTCTTCAGTGTCAGAGAAACTGTGTTTCAACACAGACATTTGATTTAGTTCTCTATCTTTCCCCATGGCCACTACTAAGCTTCAAACTGCATAGTTGAGTTTAGTTGGATCAGGCCCAATAGTTTTCAACCAGAAAAATGAAAATTAAATTCTATATAGTGTTAATATCTATATGTTTGAGATGACAGATTAGTCTGATTCAAACTGTTTCTGTAATAACTTTTTTTAAAAAAATCTATTGCACATATATAAGTTTGTGTGTGTGTTTGTGCGTGTTTGTGCGTGTGCGTGGCCTTTCAAAATAAAAGAGGTGAGAAGAATGATCCTTCCAGAACTCCAAACTATGACTAGCAATATGCAAAATACATTTTGAAGAGCAACATGATTGTTGAAAGCTGGCAGTTAATATCAGTGAATATACTTGTAAAATGCCCTAAGGCAACCGAGTCAGTAAATAAACTGACAAGGTAGATGGACTCTTGGTCTGCTAAGCATTTTTTTTAATGGGGGGGATTGTTTGAAGAGAAACTAAAGATAGAAACCAATTGACAGATATTTTATATGTGTGAATGTATATTTTCAGTATATTTTGTAACAAGGAATACATTAACTTCCCTACCCAGAGAATTCCAGTTACTAAACAGTTGATAGTTTATTAAATAAATAATATATGCTGCTACAAAAGTAAAAAGTAAACGAGATAAGCCCCTAATTATAAGCAATTAATCTTTCTTATTGCTTGCGTTATGAAGATATAGCAAAGGTTCACTTATTTTTGCAGCTGGATTATAAGTGTGCATGCTTCTGTGAGTGTTACTGTAGTTAGTAGTTTGATTATGGTTCATTCTTTCTTCCTTTCTTTCTTTCTCTCTCTTTCTCTTTCTCTCTCTCTCTCTCTCTCTCTCTCTCTCTCTCTCTCTCTCTCTCTCTCTTCTTTCTTATTTCAAATGCTTTGTTCAAGCTTTGAAGACAAAACATTACCCCCTCAAGCTCTGGCACTGAACAGTGGCCTGTTTGTTTTCACAAGCTGAAAATTAAGTGTTCGCATGAGCTCATTTACAGAGAGTGGAGTTGGCAGCATTATCAGGAGTAGAGAAAAGAGCCCTGAAGATGAAAAGCTATTGCAGTGACAGAAGTCTTTATTAGGTTGGGCAGTAATGGAATGTGGTGTACAGAGGATAAAGTGACGGCTACCTAGAGCATTTAGGGGAAACTAGAAGAGTAATCATGTTTTGTGTTGTTCTGAGTCTGGCTTTTTCAGTGATCCTACTGACCCTGGGGGATGTACGGAATAAAAAAAGTGGACTGCATATAAATATACAGAAGAAAACGTAAGGGTGGCATTACATAATCAGACTTGTGCTTTTTCTCTGAGGCACCATATGGCACAGCATCAATGGTGTTCAAAAGAGAAAGGGCAAAACTAAGGACTTTAAATTTAAATGAGCATGGTCAGCAGATTAGTTGCCTGAAAGCAATGCTCACCGAAAACTGCTGTTAAACATGGTTTTATTTTGTTAAAGCAGTGCATTTATCCTGTGGTTCAAGTCAGAGAATCCTTTATGGAAAACACTGAAGACCAGTTCTGGCTGCCTATGTTGTGGAAGGAAGTCAAAATATTTGCTTTTGGCAGTTCTTTACAGATATAATGAGGCATTAGAAGTGATCTGTCCTGTCTCCCTAGCATGGTACATATTAGAATTCAAACAAATCTTTACATATTTAACAGATTTATATGGCCATCCATCTTAAGCAGCTCGTAAGTGTGGCTTACAACTTACTCCAATCTTGGAAATTTGTTTCCATCAGCAGAAGGAACATGCTCTTGGAGTTTTATGTCTGTAAGGCAGAGACTGCAGTTCATAAAGTTTTCAGCTTCTTACTGTAATTTTCTATGACTTCAGGGGAAAGTCCAACAGTTATGTAGAAAACAATGATAAAATAGGCAAGTTGTTTTTCTTGAAGATCAGTCTTCCGTTTTCCAAAACAGAAACAATTCATTTTACTGCATGTGCTTATATATGATCAGTGACAAGGCAATTACAAAAGAAATAATAGTTGTTTTATTTGTTTGTTTTATTTTGTTGAGCTATAACTGGAAATTATGATTTCCTGCTGTATGAGTGAGGCTTAGAAGCATCCATAATTCCTGATTACATTTGAACTGAAATGGAAGACAATCATCACTACGAAGGCTCCATAGCTTAATGTCATAACTTATATTTTGTTGAAGAACATGAAGAAAGTCTGAATATGACCTTTATGTGAAATTTTAGATAGCCTTTGCCATTCTACGAGGATCAGTATTTTGGTTTTATAAGATATAGTTTTCTGTAACTCTTTTTCCCTCTCATGCAGAACACAAGACTGCTAAACAGAAGTCAAGGCAGTATTGTACCAACTGTCTTTAATCTAATCTGTGTACAGACATATAGGCTCTGTAGAAGTGGTTAGACTTTGGACATTTTCTAGGACTTCACAATACCTTGATCCCAATTTCTCCTACATGCATTTAAGTGACCATGAGGATAGGATTGCTAATTCCAGGTTGCATCTGGCAGTTTAAAAATTCAAAGAAAGCAAAACAATATATATGAATGATACATTTTGAAAGGCTCTTTAAAAATATTCATAGCAACAATAATAAGTGATTATAAATATATAAGATATTACCTAACATTTCTGTTTTAAAAGGAATGGTGACAGTATTATGTATATTTTTTAATCATTAAATAGAGTGGATATATTTTGTTGGGGAAAGGACTAGTTTTCCCCCTCTTCCTTTTACGGCATTTTAGTCTTCATTAAGGTTTATCTTCCTTCTTCAAGCCAATATAAAATCCAAAATTCTTTTGTGTGGCGAAGAGAGCATTCACAAAGCAAAGCCTTCTGAATTGTTGGTATGGGACAAAATAAAGAACTAATTGTCACTCTGGTACTTTATAAATTTCAAAGCTGCTATGAAATTCAAATTGAAACCTAAAATGCTTTTATAACCATCTCCGGTTTTCCAATAGCCATCAAGCAGGCTTTGCTTCAAGTTTCAAATGGTCCATTTTTACAATATATTTGTTGATATGTTTGTGTGTGAGAGATACTCCTTTCTCATATATATAAAGTTCTGACTTAATTAAATACAAAAATTTCATTACACTTTGGCTAGTTTTTTTTTCCCCTGAAAACAAATTACGGCTTGAAAAACCATAGAAATCCAAGTTAAAGAAAGAATACACATTAGTCTACTCACAGAGACAATAATAGTAAATTTAGAGAGGGAAATCATTTCATTTGAGATGTGATATATGCCTCTATCCTCCTGTTCCCCACCACCACCTCCCACTCCTCCTAGTTAATTTACTTAGAGTAAAAAGGAATTGTTTCTCCCTTTTTCTCTGCAAAACATATGAAAATTTAAGGAAACTTCTGATGATAGGATACAGGGTAGTACTTGTGTTGGCCAAAGATGGTGTATTAATATCTTATTTTCTCTGTACATCTTTCTTCCCTCTATAGTGTCCAAAGAAAATATTTTATGAGACCATATCTTACATGGATTATTGTAGGCTGCAGAATGATGGCAAGATCATGATCATGAGCAAAAGAAACCATCAGATTTTTGTAAACTGGCACCAACGAAGTAAACTTAAAAACTTCACCAAATAGATACTGAAATAGATGATTCTTTTAAGACAAAAAAGCCCCAAGAATATTAGAAAGTTGAGTTTAATTATGTATGTAAATACACTTATACCCACCCAGTCATATACAAGCCCTTTCCCTTAAAACAAATGAGTTGTAGATATTATTTTTCATTTCTGTATGAAAAGCACTATTTTGTTTGGTGCTTATTTCCTTGACATAGAACAGTGATGGCAAATCTTTTTCGCCTCAGATGCCAAAAGCATGTGTGCATGCCAGTGGTGGGTTCCGGATCCCGGTGCAACCAGTACAATGCAACGGGGCCCAGCATCCACCACATGAATGTGCGCAGCGCACACATGCATCCTACTCTCCAGCGATGCCTCCACGAGCCTTCATGATGCTCCAGCTGCTCGGCAGAGCATCACACAGGTGCTGTACATGCCATGTGCGTGCATGGAAGCATCAAAGAATTCAAATAAAGGTAAGGACGACGGGCAGGCAGGTGGGCCCTCCGGGGCACTGTACCGGAATGGTACCTGGTGCTCCAGGCAGGCACCAGTATGCCCGTACTGGGGTGTTCCACCTGCAACCCACCACTGGCACACACAATAGCACATGTGCGCGTGCCCACTCCCATAATTTAATGCCCTCCGTGCTGTGCACATGCATGTGTGACACACACCCCTGTTGTCTTGCACATATGCACAGGATTTTCTTGGAGCTTGGGAGGACAAATGGCCCATTTTCAGACTTCCAGTGGGCCTGGTAGATTTGTTTTTTGCCCACCCCAGGCTCCAGAGGCTTTCTAGGAGTCTGGGGAGGGCGAAAAACAGCCCAACACACAAATTGGAAGTTCAGGAATGGACTTCTGGGTTGCTTGTTGGGCCATTTTTCTCCCTCCGGAAGCTTCCCTGAAGCCTCCAGAGGGCAAAAAGCAGCCCAATGCCAAACCGGAAGTCCATTCCTGAACTTCCAGGAAGCCTCCGGAGAACCTTACACTGAGGTTGAACAATCCAGCACGGTCTTCACATTTGGAATACTATATTGGTAGAAATTGGAGCACCCTGATTGTCATAGTTCTTCTCTGCATTATTATAGTTTATTGCATAGTCAGGCAGATATTTCGACTGGAATTGGCATTTTTATCCACCTCTTGATTCCTACCCAAGAAACTGGGATAAGCAGATGTTGCTGTCCAAAGATATTAAAGGTATTGTTGTAGTTCCAAAGTTTCAAAGCTGTTCCAAGTAAACCTGTCTTTTGCAATTGACTGATGATAATTTTGTCAATGCTGATGATGTTTAGGTGGTGCTCCAGATGTTTTGGGATTGCACTTAAGGACCAGGTCAATGCCTGGATTGCTCTACCTGACTCCATTGTTACAGCCTCTAGCCCTCACAGCTTCAATCATGAACTGTCTACTGTGGGTCTCACCGCATTCCTAAGAGGCCTGTAAAGGGAGTGTGCATAAGGACACCAGCATGCCTACCATCCCTGTCCTATCATCCTCATTTATTTCTATTTATTTCCTTTGTTCATGTCCTTGTTCGTACGTATACCTGCTATCTTGTACATGTTTGACAAACTAATAAATAAATACATTACTATTACTTTGCTTTCTTTTTTCATATTCATTCTACTTTTAATTGTAAGTCTGTATATTTTGTTATTTTCTCCAGTTTTTTCTCTTCTCATTATTATTATTAGTCTTAACTGAATATTTTTTTTCTTTTCTTCACAATGAAATCTCTGATTCATGATTACATAATAGAAATAAAAAATCCTCCTAGTGCTGAATCAAATGTATTTTTATATATCAAACTAGTTGCTTAAGTCATATTGCCTTACAAATGTTGACATAATTTTAATTGTACTATTCTAATGTTAACTGGAAAAAGATAGTGTGATAGAACATATTTTGTGTCCTTGATTTGAAGACTTGATTCTATCTATCATACATATAAAGTTAAATATATTTCATTACATAAAACTTGATAGTTCACATACAACTTTAGACTTCCTTTCCAATTTCTTGTCATGACAATTCCAAATGTGTACAGTATATTATGCAAATGAAATAAACATTTATTACTATAGATAAATTTCAAAGAGGGGATTGATTGAAACATTATTTCATGGCAATAAAATCAGAGGCCCCAAAATTGCAAACTGCATATTCTTTTGACTTGCTTATTCAGTTAGAAGTAAATGCTACTTCTAACTCTAGTCTTATTTTATTAAACTGATAATAATTCTGGTGATTGTTTTATTTTTTTCTTGTCTTTGACTATAAATATGTGTAATGTTTCTCCTACCTTTGTTTCTCTGTCCTATAATTCTTTTTATAAATGTACTGTAAAATCAGTCATGATAATAATGAAATTTTATATCACATGTATTCTATAAATGAAATTTTATATCACATGTATTCTATATCACATATATAAAATTTCACTATTGCCATGACTGATTTTACAGTACATCTACATGATCCAATATACAGATCCACATAGAACTTGTGGATCTGTATATTGGGTTGTGTAGATGTACTGTAAAATCAGTCATGACAATAGTGAAATTTTATAATTTATCTATTTTATATAAATAGATCTTGGTGGAACTGTATATTGGATTGTGTAGATATGTGCAACAAGCAAAAGACATATGGGGACATCATTTTACTTACAGGTGCAAATGAAATATGCAGGAAGGATCCCACCAGGTTATTCATGAAGGAGTAAATCTACTCCCTGCCCTTAACTTTCTGACCAATCCTAATGAAGGAACTGCAGAGACTGAAAGGCAAAGGAAACTGTGATGTCCTGCCTCATTTCCCTCCTTTATGTGCACTGATCAATGAAGAATTTTTTGCTCCAGTTGGCCATGGCTGCATTATCCTGGCTGGTGGAGTGATATTGATTTTCTGGCTTGAGAACAAATTGGTATACACATGATATTTATTTTCCTAGGTTGAGGACAAATTGGTGGGCACTTGGCATTTTTTTTGTACTTTATTAAAACTAAGTTGAACATAAATAAATTATATAATGAATTAAAATCATTTAAGTTGCCTACTGCCTTTACTAGATATTTATAGTTGTTCACATATCTATGAAAGTTTTATGAGAATAATTATATTATTTAGTGCTTCATACTTTGATTTTACTATCTCTACTTTTTCTTACCTTTTCATAAACCAACCTTTGGGGAGGGGAAGGGTGCAGGTGAATTCCGTTCTAGTTACTGCTTAAATAAATTGGGCCAATAGTGGTTTATGAGTCAGTTAAGCTGTGATCTCTGTATAGGCAGAAATACAAGAGGTTGCTGTACGTAAGTATAACACATGTTCAGAGAGAAGACATGCTATTTGAAATGTATGCAATCAGACAATTCAGTAGCAAACTTTTGCTACCTGCAGCAAGTGCAGTTTTCTGGACAGAGGTTTGAACCTAGACTCTTGTAGTGGTTGCATGCATTTGGTGATCTTCTACTCATATTAATCACAAGGATCTTTTCCCCCCTTTTTGGATCCCTGGAAACATTCCAAAGCTTCTAGCTCATAAATGGGGGGGGGGAGTGCTCAGCTGCATATTATTTTCAAAGTTGATACTGAGATCCTGATTTCATGCTATCAGTACTTCACAGTTGGATTACTGTAATGAATTTTATTTCGATCTCCTCATATCTCTTGTGACTTGCTAGTAAATGGTCCAGAACTTAACTGTTAGATTTCTTTCTTTTGAGGTGTCACTAGCTTATCACTTGAATTCTTTTCAATGGAAAGACTTTTCTAGGGTCATTTGAAATCAAGACCTAGTCTTGTCCTTCAAATGACATCAATTAATTTTTAGCATCGTGGTCTCTTATCACCTCTCCCCACCAATAAAAATCAAAACCTGGAATGTTTTGACTTTCAAAATCATCCTCTCAATAGTTATTAGATTATTGTGCTTGATTTTTGTTTGTTAGAGTTCTTGATAGTTCTGAAGGAAGTTAGTTTAGACTTCTTTCAAAAGCAAAGATTTCTTTTAGAACAGGCCAAGTTCTGTTTAAATACTATAGCAATAAAACTTCTTAGGATTAAGGTTTCTTTTATGGATGACATTAAATATTACTTTTCATTTGTGGTCACTGATTGGACAAATATCCATTGGCTGTTGGTTGATTTATCATAGTGTAAGTAAAGGACGTGCAGTTGAATGGGCTCTTCACCTAGCTTCTTTAGCCAAGCTAGTATTCTTTTATGGCACATCTTAGTTAATATATGCACACAACCTCATTACCTTATGGACCTTCATTGATGTACCATTTCAGAACATGGATAAATGATTAATTACTTGCCTTTATACCCCTTCCATTTAAATGCCTCTTCAGTGTAGGAGATTAGCTTTCTAGAAAGGCTAAACTGCTTTCTAATATTCAGTTTGATAACAGCAGAGAATTCTTAAGAAGGAAATATTTTCAAATGTTTACATTTCAACTTGGGATATCAAAAAGTATTTATGGTGGTAAGAACAGAAGTTCTGCTTCAAGGGTACCCAGATTCTTTTTGAGAGAAAGAGCAGTGGGGGTCATGGGAGACTCACATCAACTTTGATAATCAACCTTAAAATTTAAGCCTAACCAGTGGTGGGGGATTCAGCCAGTTCGCATCACGTCAGGAGAACTGGTTGTTAACTTTCTGAACAATTGGTGAACTGGTTGTTGGAAGAAATCATTAGGGCAGAGAACCGGTTGTTAAATTATTTGAATCCCACCCTTCGGCATAATTATGGGTGTTGTCATCTTATTTTACTTACTTAAGCTCTAGGATTTAATATTTCAAAAATAACATCAAAACTTGAATGTTTCTGTAAAGCTTAATGTTTTAGATGTGAAATCAGCTCTTTGCATTGGTCATTAAGAAAAAAAATAATCTCTATCTTTTTTGCCTTCTGTAAGAAGAGGGAAATGGTCAGACCAGTTAGATGGTCTGAAGGAAACAATTCCACACCAACTCTCATTACTTGTTTACTCAGATCCTGCTTTCGTTTTTCTTGGGCAGTTACACCCACCTTTGGATTTAAGAATATAAGAACACCCCTGCTAGACCAGCAGTATCATTTTGTTGCTCCAGTGGCCATAAACAAGACTTGAGTTCGGTACCACTTTCCTGATCATGCTCTGTAATACTGAAGGCACTGTAAACCCATCATGGCTAGTGGCCATTAGTAGCTTGACCTCTCTTTTTATATCATCCAATTACATTGGAATTAGCTGAAGGCTCTGATAAATAGTGTCTGAAATCACATCTGGACAGTGAAAGGCTGATTACTCTGTACAGTTTAGATTAATATTCTTATTTCTACATAATATTGTAGGTCAGGAAAAAAAAATCCAATTTCAGCCCTAGAATACAGGAATCCCTGAATGTATCCATTATAGCATCAAAAACCTCGTGAAGAGGTTTGTTAAGGATCTGTTGGGAAATGGTCTGTCTCATTTATGATGATTCTTAACATAGTTTAATATTGCACTGGATTACTGTATAAAGCAATTAATTAAGTTTTGGTTGCTCATATTTGCTTTTTTGAAATGAATTTAACAGCTGGCCAGTAGTGGCAAAAATATTTACCAATGGGATTCAGGCAAGCTATATAAAGTAGTTCTGAAATTCTAGAGATAGCTCCAGCTATGCTTTATCATCCTAAGTAAATGGGTAATTAGAACTGGGTGTAAAACTGAAATCTTAGTGCTTGCTTGTTAATAATTCAGTGGTTGTAAATTTTGGACCTGATAAATTTTGGTCGTCTGGATAATAAAAGGATTTATTTTATTTCATGAGTAATGACTTTCCTTTAATTACATTAAAGAGGAGATAATGGCAATTCTCCATGCTTAAGGCAACATTGTTATTTGTCCTTTTCCCCCTCATATTAAAACATTCATTTAATCTTGTCCAGGAATAAAATGTTGGAGGCCTGTCAGCATTAGTTTTATAGATAACTCTTCTTTTAAAAAAAGATATTGGGTATCATAAGGCTCAAGGGCTGCCTTGCCAGACTCATTTATTTCCATTTACCTTTTGTCAGCATTGCAGATGGAAGACATTCAATTAAATAATGTCACCTGTTACTTGTGATCTAATTTGTATTGTAAATGGCACAGATTAGAATGCCAAGCTTCATGTGCCCCCAACTTTTTGAAATTATGTAGAACAGTAATCCCTTTGGAAATGTTAGAAAAAGTGTGCATATGAGAAGAATCGTTACTTATGCACAATGTGTTCCAAGGTCCTTGTCAGGGCTTCTAAGATCAAATCTATCCTGCTTATTTTTCCATCCATGCTTCAAGCAAGTTATCTTGGCAGGAACAGCCCTTCCATTAGGAAGAGTTGAATAACCACCGTTCACAGCAGATCCTACAAGTGTCTGTGGAGTGCAATAGTAGCAGCCCCACACCAACTCTTCCTCTGCATTAGTGAACATCCCTAAGCTGCCCCTTTGTGTTTAGTTGGAAAATGGCTACTCTCCTAGTAGCGGGATTGAAGAAGGTTTTTGCAGCTAATCTACTGAATTTGGCTAATACTGACAAGTTGAACAGGTTAATATTTGGATGAGAAACCACTGAAAATACCATGGGTGTACCACTAAACTAGGAGCTTGAAAATAACATCCCAAATATTCCATTGTTTTATACAATGTATATGGCTACCCATCTTTTATATGAACTCTGGGAAGCTAATAACAATCAGTGAACAAAAATACAAAACTTCTAGAAACTAAATAGAAAGCAGAATTAAAACAAATTATTATAACATCTTATAATAAGTTCACAGCACATATTGTTAAGTTAAGAACATGGGTGGTAAAATGATTTTACTCTCTTTCTCTCCTTGTAAAACAAATGTGATTGGGATGAAGAAGAGGCATCCTCTCCATTTCAGGGAACTAAATAGCATGGCGTAGCTTTGATATTAAATCCAGTATCAGTATCGTGCCTTATTTTTCCAAGAACATCTGATTTTCATGTTTGTTCTCTGCAATATTATAGTGAATCTTCTTTCACTTTAAAAGTTGCTTATCCCAATGGTTAGGTCTTGAAGTCAATTTCAATCTTCGTTGGATTATGAGTACTTTTTCCTTGTTCCAAAAATATCATTTTTCTCCTCTGAACATTATATTTTGTACATAGACACGTTCATGGACACACTTCACATTTTTATACTGCCCTTACTAATAGACTTCGGACTGTAGATAGCTATCTAGAGACAGAAACCGACTTCCGTTTTGCTAATTGTTAATTCAGCAGTAGAGCAGGAAAGCTTTAACATTATCTGTAGCTTTTATCCTTTTTGATGACTTAGGATTCAATTTCCAAAAAATTGCCCTGCTGTTAGATATGCACTTTTTGTAACTTCATTGCTTCTTAGCTTTACCTGTATTTAGCTTTATCGTTGCAGAGCTGAATAATTTCAGACCCATTTAATATGTCAAATTTTTGAATTTATTCATTAATTAATCAAATTTATATGACCACCCATCTCACAGGAAGTGACTCCGGGTGGTCTATTATATGAATAATATTATTCATTATTATTTTTTGACAAACAAAAATATTTTTAATGTATTGAAATTGGTATTTTCATTTGAGTTTAATAAAACCAGGGAAGGAAATTGTTTTTGTTGCTCAGGTATTTCGACTTGCCTATGGACATCCTTTTATCAAGATTAATTGCTTTTTTGACCTTTGCCTTTTTTGATCAGTGATGCAATTTTTTTCTTTTATCTTGGTTTTTCCAAGCATCAGGCCCAGTCTGCAGGAATCTTGCCTTTGTATTATGTGTCCAAATATTTAAGCTTTAGATTCACTTTTTGTAATTTTTTTAAGCAACCTGGATTTACTTCATATTATACTGGCTGAAGTCCAAAATATTTTCTCAAACATTACAGTTCAAAAATTTTGTTCATTTTGGATGGTTCAGTCCAAAGGCTGCAAGGGTTTTTAGCTACATTTTTCTGTAATGTGTTAGCAGTAAAGCATTCATGTGATCAATAAAGCAAAAATAGACATTTATTTATTTCCTAGATTTATATTCTCCAAAAAGCAGTACATGTAATGCTTGTTGCTCCCATTATTTTCCATAAGTGGCATACTTTAAGATTTTTTTAAAAAAAAATTCATTTAAAGTGTTAATTAACTTTACCTAGCATTTTTTATTCTTAAATTAACAATGTTATCTTATTCTCTTATATGGGACAATGTTTCTAATGAAAGATTGCTGTAATGTTCCTCCTTTTATCTTTTAAAGTATTACTCATTTGGGTTATATTTGTTTGTATATTGCCTTTGCTAATCTTACCTAAACTTTAGTTATGACATTCAATGTCATAACACTTGCCATATGTATGAAATGCAATTTTATACTGTTCAAAGTATCACTCCTATGCTCCAATAAATACTATTCCAAAATATTGGATATAATTTTAAAAATATTATTTCTATTCTGTACTATTTCTGCTGTTTAATTATTTGAAATGCTCTGTTTTTGGAAATTGCAATGTGGCCAATTCTAAAAAGGTACTTGACCAAAGACATTGTTATCAGCAGTGACGTGCAGTCAGGGGAGGCAGGGGAGGCGGAGCCTCACCGCTCTCATCATGAAAATAAAAAAAAATTACTCCGGGAAGCCGTGAAAGTGGCTGGGAGAGGCGCGTGGCTTGGTTTAGCCTCCCTGGACATCAGCAGCAGCCCCAAGTATGCCGATCTCGCCTTTTTTTGCCTCGGGCGAACCCGGGATCCTTGCAAGGGAAATGGGACCACGTGTGCAGGAGGCTCCTCAGCTCCAGCCTCAATCAGCGCAGCCGCGGTCCCCTTCATGTTGATTTAGGAAGGAGAGGAATGGAACCACGTGTGCAGGGAAAGGGATCACAGCTGCACTAATCTGAGGCTGTGCGCTGCTGAGGAGCCGCTTGCACACATTTTCCCATTCCCCTTGCAAGGATCGTGGGCTCGCCAGATGCAAAAAATGCCTAGGTAACAACGTCAGTGCTAGAAGGGGGGGTGGAAAGGAGGAGAAAGGAGAAGTTTCTCTTCTCAGAAATGTTTTTTAAGTGGAGCTGCGGCAGCCTGCCTGCCTCTTTCTGACATTTCTGAGAAGAAAAACTTCTCCTTTCTCCTCCTTCCCCCCCCCCCCCCGCCTCTAGCACTGACGTTGTTACCTAGGCATTTTTTGCATCTGGCGAGCCCACGATCCTTGCAAGGGGAATGGGAAAATGTGTGCAAGTGGCTCCTCAGCAGCGCACAGCCTCAGATTAGCGCAGCTGTGATTCCCTTTCCCTGCACACGTGGTTCCATTCCTCTCCTTCCTAAATCAACATGAAGGGGACCGCGGCTACGCTGATGGAGGCTGGAGCTGAGGAGCCGCCTGAACGCGTGGTCCCATTCCCCTTGCAAGGATCGTGGGCTCGCCAGATGCAAAAAATGCCTAGGTAACAACTTCAGTGCTAGAAGGGGGGGTGGAAAGGAGGAGAAAGGAGAAGTTTCTCTTCTCAGAAATGTTTTTTAAGTGGAGCTGCGGCAGCCTGCCTGCCTCTTTCTGACATTTCTGAGAAGAGAAACTTCTCCTTTCTCCTCCTTTCCCGCCCCCCCCCCCCCGCCTCTAGCACTGACGTTGTTACCTAGGCATTTTTTGCATCTGGCGAGCCCACGATCCTTGCAAGGGGAATGGGAAAATGTGTGCAAGCGGCTCCTCAGCAGCGCACAGCCTCAGATTAGCGTAGCTGTGATTCCCTTTCCCTGCACACGTGGTTCCATTCCTCTCCTTCCTAAATCAACATGAAGGGGACCGCGGCTACGCTGATTGAGGCTGGAGCTGAGGAGCCGCCTGAACGCGTGGTCCCATTCCCCTTGCAAGGATCGTGGGCTCGCCAGATGCAAAAAATGCCTAGGTAACAACTTCAGTGCTAGAAGAGGGGGGTGGAAAGGAGGAGAAAGGAGTAGTTTCTCTTCTCAGAAATGTTTTTTAAGTGGAGCTGCGGCAGCCTGCCTGCCTCTTTCTGACATTTCTGAGAAAAGAAACTTCTCTGTTTGGGCTGCGCGCGTGCGTTCGGAGAAACCACGCGGTTTGATGACGTCACCAACCTCACCAGTCATGAGCAACCACGCGGTTTGATGACGTCACCAGCCTCACCAGTCATAAACATCACCGCACGTCACTGGTTATCAGTCTTCCAACATTTCCCAGACTCTCAGAGCCAACTTGTCACAGTTTTCTGTTGTTCTTATCATAACCATTATGAGACAACCAAAACAGAAACCACCAGTGGAACTGCCCCCATTCTCCTATGCTTATGCTGTGCCTCTTTTCACTATGGGAAGAACAAGCAGGACTGCCTGCAAAATAAAAACACCCAGACACTACCATGGTTTAGAACTTGCAGATAAGAAACATACCCTGCATTAAGGAAGGGAGTAGAGTTGAGAGTAGAGTTCTCAAATGGGAAATTGATGCACTTTCCTGACATTTCACATTGAAAATCAATGAACGTTCCATGTTTACAATGTATTCCACCCCTTTTGATGCTTTTTCAGTGGGAAATTGAGATTGTAATTTAATAGGGAGTGAACTGAAATTTTGGCTTATTTATTGAAAATTTTAAAATAATTGCACAAAGTATTTCAGTTGTGTTAAACCTTTCTTTTTCTTTCTTTTCTTTTTTTTTCATGTTTAGGAGTGCGCTTAGACAGAGTACGTGGTGGTCGCCAGAAGTACAAGCGCAGAATAGATGCAGAAAATAGTCCATACCTGAATCCTCAACTAGTCCAGCCTGCCAAAAAGCCATGTAAGTACTTAGGAAGGCAGTGTAACCTTTGATGTCATCAATCCATGAAAGAATAGAAACAAAATAGCATACTGTCTTGAATAAATGATTTTGTCCAGTATTTTTATCACCTTGTTCCTTTTTCAGAATAGCTGAAGAAAATACGCTTTGAGGGTAAGAGTTTCATAATGCCCAATTTATGCTATACAAATTTTACATTTCCAGGTGATCTTTGTTTTCACTGGTAGATAAAATGGGTTGTGCTAGGATCATTAGTTCATTGAAGCTTCTAGTCTCAGATTTTACAAGAGTGAAATGTTGTAGTTTTCACTAACTAGATGAATTTGACTGCTCAACCTCTCAATGAAAATGCATTAGGAGCCTCATTAATTTATAGCAATAGAAGGTTGAAACACTACCTGTATTTCAATAAAACAGCAACGTGCTACAACTATAAAATATATTAAGGTAGAGTTTATTCATGTGCGTAGTTAAAACAGGTATGAGTTTTCTTACATCCAAATGGTACTTAAAAAGCAAGATCTAAACTGAAATTAAAGATTTTGCAAATTATGCAAATTCATGCATGCTAATTCCCTAGAGAAAATGTAATAACACTCCATGGTATAAAAATCAATTGTGTATCCTGTACCAAGAGGAATTGGCAATAAATGCAAATTCTTTCATATGGTACTTGCAAGCTGGCTTCCATTAAGTCAGGGGTGTCCAAACTTGGGAACTTTAAGACTTGTGGTCTTCAACTCCCAGAATTCCCCAGCCGGCATGGCTGGCTGGGGAATTCTGGGAGTTGAAGACCACAAGTCTTAAAGTTCCCAAGTTTGGACACCCCTGCATTAAGTAGTGGCACAAACCACTGGGATACAAAGGCCCTATTTGAGACAAATGTAATAAAGGGTTTTAAATGCTGCACTGAAGGCCCTTACCTGGTTGCACATTGTTTTTCACCTGCCATTCCCCAGCACGGGACTCTGCTGGATACAATACGCATGAGCCATATGGAGACCTGGAAAGCAAATAAATAGGTTCTGAACTGTAAGTGAAAGGGCATTTTAGCGATGTCAGAGGAAAAACAAACCAGTTTTACATAAAATTAAGGCTTAAGTGAACATATGGCATCGTTTCATTTTGCCTTTCCAAAAATCATTATGCTGATTATACTTTCAATTGTCCAATCTGGCATCTTCCACACAGTCCACATAAGCTGTTTCTACCCCTCTGTAAATACAATATAAGGTTGCATTAAGCAGATTCTGCGCATTATAATAAAAAAAAACTTTCTGATAATACAATAAAATTCAATGAACTCTAGTGTTTAATTTCATTAGAGGTTTAGATTTTTCTGGATGCACAGATTGCCAGCTTTTTATTTATTTTATCTTGTGCCATTGATTTGAATTGCTGACAGCTCGGCCATGCACACACAATTAAGCCTATTTAGCACAGACTTCTGTTAATGCTGCCGGATTGAAAATGTAGGAGATTGAAAGAGTGCAATACAGAAGTGAGAAATCCTGAGAAAGGCACGCTGTAATGAGCAAGCACTGTCTAAAGAATATCACTACCCTTTTTTTGCAACTCCTATTAATTTCAAATGATATCTTTTCTGTAGGTCCGTTGGAATTAACAGAGAGACAGTATGTTGTGTTATATGTAAAAAAGTAACTAGTACAATTCCAATTTGCTATGAAGATAGGCTAGTTTACAGCTTTTCACATAACAGTGTCAGGGATTCCTAATCTCTACCCCCCACCCCCACCCTTTGCAATGAAATAGAAGCACAAACTTTTGTGGAATCAACTTCTTGCAAAAATATAACAGAGGAAACAGTAAAATGGCTTTTAAGAAATAAGTAGAGATTTTTCTGCATTCTGGCACAGGTTGTTTTTTTGTTTGTTTGTTTGTTTGGGGTTTTTTGTGGGTTTTTTGTGTTTTTTTTGTGTTTTTTGCTAATGTATTATGAAAAGTAGGTAGATAAAGGTAAAGGAGTCCCTGTGGATTTTACTCCACTAGTTGTTGCTGACTATAGGAAGCAGTGCTCATCTCTGTTTGAGTCAGTGAGCCAGTGCTTTTCCTAAGACATTTCTGTGGTCATGTTGCCATCATGGAGTGCTGTCACCTTCCTACCAAACTAGTACCAATTTATCTACTTGCATTTGCATGCTTTCAAATTGCATTAGATGGGCAGGAGCTGGCGTGAGGACAGGAGCTCACCCCTTTGTGTGACATTCTAGTCTTGAATCTGGGCTGCCAGCTTTCCAGCTGGCAAACCTAGCATCTTAACTGCTGAACCACTGCATCGATAGAAGGTAGAGGAAACTGTTTAAAAAGCAATATTGGATAATAGGCAAATCAATTACAGTAATAAACATATCTCCATTAGTATATATGTTGTTATTTATTATTTGTTTATTACATTTGTTTGCTGTCCATCTTGCCACACATTTTTCCCAATCAAAATTTAATACTATGGTGGAAAACTCTCTATTAGTTTTCAGAAACTGCTGAAATGCCATTATCTATAAATCATATAAATATTCACCATTAATCAATTTTGAAAATGGTAGTATGTTGGGATGGGATGGGATATTTATTTTTTTGCCAGAGTTGAGACATAAGAACATCTACCTCCTAGGCTTTTTAAATCATATGATTAAAACCATTTTTTAAATTGCCTGTTCTGTTAATATGAATATAGGATCTGCAAGAGGTAGAATATACCCTCAGTTTTAACCAGCCCTTTTCCATTACATCTCCCACATCAACAGCATTCACAAGTGATGCATTACGGACTTAGAGTTCCTCTTGTCATTTCAAAGAAGCCCTTATTATTAATAATAAAACATGTTTGATGCAATGCCTTGCAATTGGCTTTTGCATTTGTTTTATGAAGGACTGACATACCTCACCTTTCTGACATACACATTTGTAAAATGCTGGAGACAAATAGATCAGAACTCCAGAATAAATTACACCACAGAATATTAAAAAAAAAAAACATTTTGGAATGAGCTTTGTCACTTTAAAAAAAATGAACTGCAATTTCTAAACATAGTTGAACTTTATTGCTGAACCTGGTGGAAACCTCCACATGTAAGTTGTTTGTGAAATCAGTTAAATAGTTGGAGAACTTTGCTTAACTTGTTTTTTTTCCAATTATTAAAAACACAAAGATGATCGCAGTTCGTGTGCAATGCTGAACACAATCAGCAATTGTGCTTTGTTTTCACCAAGCTGTGAATGTTTTCAATATATGGTATTTATAATGGTTAATATAAATACCGTGGTGTCACAGTGGTTAGAATGCAGTACTGCAGGCTACTTCTGCTGATCACCGGCTGCCAGCAGTTTGGCACTTTGGGTCTCACTGGCTCAAGGTTGACTCAGCCTTTCATCCTTGCAAGGTCGGTAAAATGAGGACTCAGAGTTTTGGGGGAAATAGGCTGACTCTGTAAACCACTTAGAGAGGGCTGTAAAGCACTATGAAGTGGTATATAAGTCTAAGTGCTATTGCTATTGCTACCTATTTAATTATATTTGTTATAAACGTTCAGATTTCAAAGAGTAGAATTCAAGTGTGAGAGAAATTATAGTTTATTTTCCCCCAGGTTTCTCATCTTGATCAGGAGATTAGAGTTCATGTGTATATTTGCTCAACCAGAATTGTGCATACATGAATTTAGGTGTTTCAATGACTTTTAGAATGATTTTATTTTATGTTTTTCCTGCGGATCTTGAATATATTATCTGTTCATAAAGTTATATTCTCTCCCCTTTTCCCCTTTAAAGTTGAAAAAAATATATTTATAAAATATTGCCATAAAAAGTTGTTCAGAAACTGCAGTGTTCCTTTTAAAATCAAATATTTGCATGACATGAGTAACAGAATAATAGATTTGGAAGGGACCTTGGATGTCTTCTAATCCAATCCTAGTTTTTCTCAATCAGGAAACACTATACCATTTCAGACAAATCATTGTCCAATTTCTTCTCAAAAACCTCCAGTGTTGAAGCACCACAATCTGTGGAGACAAGTTGTTCCACTGATTAATTCTTCTAACAGGAAATTCCTTCTTAGTTCTAGGTTGTTTCTCTTCTTGATTAGTTTCTATCCTTTGCTTCTTGTCTTGCCTTCAAGTGCTTTGGAGAATAGCTCGACTCCCTCTTCTTTGTGGCAACTATTGAGATATTGGAACACTGCTATCATGATACCCCTAGTCTTTTTTTTTTTTTCATTAAATGAGACATACCCAATTCCTGCAACTATTTTTCCTGTTTTTCCTCAAGTCCCCTAATCATTTTTGTTGCTCTTCTCTGTACTTTTTCTAGAGTCTCAGCATCTTTTTTTATATTGTGGTGACAAAACTGGATACAATATTCACAGTGGGATATTACCAAGGCATTATAAAGTGGTATTAGCACTTCATGGGATTTTGATTCTATCCCTCTATTAATGCATCTTAGACTGTGTGGGATTTTTTGGCAGCTGCAGCAACACTGCTGGCTCATATTTAAATCATTGTCCACTAGGACTCCAAAATCTCTCTCACAGTTACTACTATTGAGCCAGGTACCACCAATTCTATACCTGCCATTTGGTTTTTCTTGCATAAATGTAGGACCTTACTTTTCTCTACATTGAATTTCATTTTGTTAAAAGTGAAATCATGTGCATCATGCAAATGATATTATGGTATGCAGAATTTAATTTGGTTCCTGTATGTAATATTCAGGCTAATTGTACGATTTTCTAAAGTTAGTGTGTATGCCCCCCCCCCCCCAAGATTGGTGGAGCTGTATTCTATTGGTTCATTTGTACAGCTATGTATACATTAGGTAGCAATAGCTCTTCGGGTGTCAATGATCTATAGCTTTTCCTACATTTACCTTTATGTCTAAAAAGATCTGAATATTATGAGTTGTACCATGATGGTTCTTTTCAGACTTTTCTAACAACAGAAGAACATCCCTGACTAATCAAATTCATCTAGGAAGTTCAGAAACAAGACATCAGCCTTCTCCCACTAGCTAGCTAGCAACAAATATTTTAGATTTATAGCTGGTGATTCAGACTATTTCTAAGGTAAACAGCTCTCAAGGGTATCGTCTAATACCTACTGATAAACTTAACCTCTATTAATTTTTAAAATTTGCTTTTAGAAAGTATCAGAATTGGTAGGCATTATCAGATTCCATAGGGTTAAAATATGGACTTCTGGTATCTGAATAGAAGAACCATCAAGAATCTTCCCCTTGGTTTTTTTCCCCACATAACACCTTGTTGAAAATGAATTTTTAAGTCAGCTGATCACATTATTAGCCATGCGTTCCTGAAGGATTATGATTATAACAACTTTCACTACCTTTTCCTGATCAAATATGGGATGCTGAATGAATGAAAGGGGAGGATTGGTTGAATGGTTGACTCTGTAATGGTGTCCACTTGGTATATCATTAATTTTAGCTCCTCTTATATGATAATAATAATGTCTTCTGTTCATAGTATGATAATGATCACAAATCATGTATATTTACATAATTTGGCTGTAGTTTTTTCCTACACTTTTCAAAATAAAAGATGTTTATTAAAAATGCAACTGAGCAAAAGAATAGGGGCTGTATAATATGGCAAACAGAATTCTACACATTAGGTAAAATCTAGTTTTAGTGATAGAAAATGCTAATTGGAGGCAGTTACGGCAAATTATAGAGTTCAGCTTTTTCATTTCTATCTGATTTATCACTCTTATTCCATATGGAAAAGCATGTAAGGTAATTCTCGATTCACAACAGTCCATTTAGTGACCATTCAAAGTTACAACGGCACTGAAAAAAAGTGGCTTAGGACCATTTTTCACGATTATGGCCATTGCAGCATTCCATTGTCATGTGAACAAAATTCAGATGCTTGGCAATATTTATGATAGTTGCAGCTCCCAGGATCATGTGATTCTCTTTTGTGACCTTCTGACAAGCAAAGTCAATGGAAAAACCAGATTCATTTAACAACCATCTTACTAACTTAACAACTGCAGTGATTCACTTAAAAATTGCAGAAAGATAGGTAATAAAAGAGGGCAAAATTCACTGAACAAATGTTTCACTTAGCAACAGAAAGGATCATAAATTGAGGGCTACCTGTAATTTCAAATGTCCCAAATAGACTACATTTTCTTGAATGTCCAGCCTAATGTGGTGGCAAGATTTCCTAGATCAAAATGTTCTTAGAATATTCTTGGATGAGCTTGCAGTTAAAAATTCTGATTTTTTTTAATCCAATCATCACAAATTTAATTCTTGAATTTCTTGTAACTGTGGCTTTTGTTAACAAGCAACCTTTCTGTCTTACTGATGAGCAGTGTTGGGTATGTTTGAGTAGGAGGATGGAGGGGTTGCATATTGCACAAGCCCCAATTTATTTGTTTCATTCATAGAATTGCAACATTTTCCATCTTCATAATCCCACTCTTTAGACTGGATTTACTTTTGCTGCAACTTCATTATATTGTTGGCTCTTGTTCAACTTGTTATCCACTAAAGTACCCAGATCTTTTACTGTAAGGAGAGAGTCAATTCCCATTTTGTTACAGCAGCAGTTGTGGTTGTTACAAAAGAAGAGTAACCAACGTTTTATCTGTCTTTACAGATAACAAGATTGTCTCCCATTTGCTGGTGGCTGAACCAGAGAAGATCTATGCCATGCCCGATCCCACTGTGCCTGACAGTGACATCAAGGCTCTCACCACACTCTGTGATTTGGCAGACAGAGAACTGGTGGTCATTATTGGATGGGCTAAACATATTCCAGGTACATGCTGTATATCTTACTCAAATGCTATTTTTATCATTTTTATGACATTATTTTTCAGTCTATGCTTTTGCTATTTCAGAATGGCTTGAACATGGCTTGCAAATTCTGTAAATAATTATTACAACAAATGGGATTGTAAATATGACTTCAAAGATACCGTGTTTTCCCGAAAATATGACATGTCCTGATAATAAGGCCATGCCATATTTTTCTGGTGGACAAAAATATAAGCCCTCCCCTGCAAATAAGCCCCCTGGATAACCCCCACCTTCGGCCAGGCAGACCGCCGCTCACCAACCTAGCAGTTTCCCAAAGGTGCCAAGCCGCAAGAACCAGGGGGAAGGCAAAAGTGATCACATTGCTTGGTGCCTTCGGGATACTGCTAGGTTGGTGAGCAGTGCTGTGCCCAGCTGAAGAGGGGGGGTTGCCAGGCGGCTGCTCTCTTCCGAGCGGGCTCCCAAAGAGCCGGGCACAGCCTCAGGGGCGAATGGCTATGTTGCGCTGTTGCAGCAGAGCAACACAACAGCCATGAAGTGACCACGCTCATTAGCAGCCACCTGGCAAACCCCCTTTCCAGCCAAGCACAGCACCATTCACTGACCTAGGGGTATCACCAAGCCGTGTGAGCGCCTGTTCGCTGTAGCCCGGCTCCCGTGGCTTGGCGTCTTCGAAATGCCAGTGAATAGCGCTCTGCATGGCTGGAGAGGGGGGTTGCTCTGCTGGCAGCTGGCCCACAACCATAAAGCATACACCCAGAGCGGCCACTGCTGGAAGACTTGGTTTGGAAGCCGCTAAAAAAGCCATGCTGGGATGGCGGTGGTGGTGGCGGCGGCAGCAGCGGAGGTGCCCTGGCTCTGCAGGGAGAGTTGGGCCAGGGCATCGTGAGGCTGGGAGGCGTGTGAGCGAGACCGGAACAACCTTGCGCAACCCCCCTCTCCAGCCCTGCAACCCCAAAACAATAAACTCCCCCTCATAATAAGGCCCAAGCCATATTTTGTGATTAAAAAGAAAATAAGACCCTGTCTTATTTTCGGGGAAACACGGTAGGTCTAAGGTGCCCCATATTTCTGTCCCTTGTGTGCCATTATGCACTTGGTCTACCTGCTATATAAGTTTTCCCACTGATCTCTACCTCCAAAGATAAAATCCTATTCCTGGATACTGTAGTTCTCAATACATACAATAAGAAAGGCCATTTGACTTCTTCTGTGTATGAGGTTCTTTATACTGTTATATGCTCCCTGTTATATCCATGGATTTTTTTTTGGGGGGGGGGGGAATCTAGAGGTATCTAGCCAACAGATGGCCTTTTTAAAAGCAACATCTAGTAAAAGTGCACTTGAATGTTGAAGTATTAAAGTGGATTCCTCCAGCTTATCCCACCATGTTATTTCCACCACTTGCAAGAGAGTGAAGCTAGTTACAACTGTCCTGCTCACACATTGATACAACATATTGTTGATACTTCTGTATGAAGAATAGTATGAAAAAGGAAGGAACTTAAAATATTCTTATTTAATTTTGAAAAAAAAAATAAGCGGGGGTAACTTTAACTGCCACAATGGGGATTTTTTTGCCACTTGAACATTCCAAAGTATGTTAGAGATTTGTAAATGTGCACGTGTAAGAAAAAAAAATGTCCTCTTTCCATTAGCTGCCTTCACTAGAATTGTGGATGGGGTCTATTGCAAACAGACCCCATCCACACACAGACAAGGCACAGACAGGCGCATGCTGATACTTTAGCTCTGATTTGGGATATCCTCCCCCTCCCCCCGAGTATTGAAAGCCTGCATAGATATTATAGCTTTCCATTCCCTTAACTGCTTAGTGAATTAATAGACCAGACAGTTTGCAGAGCTGTCATTTTTTCCCCCTTTTCAAAGATCTTAAATTCAGGAGGTGAGAAGACGTAGAATGAAATACCTACTCATGCCCTATCTAGATGGAAGGCTGTATTTGTGCATTTCACTCGGTGCCCTAAAATAGCTATATTGCTCTACTTCCATCTCTTCAGATTGTTCTTTTAAAGAAAAAGGCAACCTTAATTTTATGATAAGGTTAATCTATAGTGAAGCAGTTTTGACTTTGTTCAAACTTTACCTGATGTCTAGCCCACTTTCAGAGCAATCATCTTCCCACTCAGAGCTGGTTCAAGGCTTCTTGCAGGTCAAGACAAAGCAGCAGAGGGCACTGTTGGTGAGCTTGCTTTTGAACCAACCAGAGAGTCTGTTCATTGTTTGTTGCCATGAGCATGGAGTTCCTTTGATCCACTGAGGGTTCAGAATTCAGTATACTAAATACTCCTATGATTCAGAAGCACTCCGACCCAAAAGGTTGTGGTTTCCATTATAAACCTGGTTGAGCTTTTCAAGTCCATAGAAGATTAGACCCTTTTCTTGTTCTACCACCCGCCCCACTTGGAAAGGGAATGCAAGAAAGGACTTTTTTTGGGGTGGTTGCTATCAGGTTTTGCAGCTAACTGCCAAGGCAGCCTAGTTGAGTTCCCTCTCTGTTATCCTTCTGCAAGCAGGCAATAAAATAAAATTAATTTAATTTAAAAATCAGGTAGGCCTTTGGGAGATAAGTTAGACTGACTGTTAATGTCAGGTTTAATTTATTGGGCATGGTCTGTTTTACTGATACATTTTAACTGTATCTTTACTTACAAAGATTTTGTCCTTGTGCAAAGGTGTAATCAAAATTCCTGTGATTGCTGCTTCTATAAGGATTTTTGCAATAACTTTGTCATCTTCTTTGATTTGCAAGCAATCCCCGATTTTTCAGAATTTTTTATTAGCTATTTATTTGTGGACCAGAATTCTATATTTTAATTGGAATATTTCTTTGGTCTACTTGTCAAGCATTTCAGGAAGAATGAAGTGAATTTAAATAGAATAAAAATATGTTTGTTAAGGGCTATATTACTTAATTTTATTGGAATTTTATTGCTATTGTTTTTGTTGTCTATTGAAGATACGAAGTGACTAGTACAGCTAAATTGTTTTTTTACATCTATTGGTGCGGGATGTGTGTGTCCTTTCCATATGCATTGCCCACTTAATTCCAACCTGTTCCAGAAAATAAAAGCACTATTTGGGATAGGAAAGGAAGAACTTGTAAGTGTTATTAATATTTGAAAAAAAGAAAAAAGAAAAGAAAAACAAATCTTGTCTGGAGTAAAAAGTTGCTCACATGCTGGATACAATTTAAAATTAATCTACTAATTTTGATTTGATTTCTGGGGACAGAACATATAGACAATGTTATGTCATGTAGACAATGTCATGTAGACAGTAACACTAATGCTTTTCTTAGCCATATGACCTACTTATGTGGCATTCCTTGTTATATGGCTTACCTTGACTAGACACTTAGCATAGGATGTCCATCCCATGCTCTCAGATCAAGGGTACTTCATGGATGAGAAATTTCCTCTGGGAAAATGCATGCTCTATTGTATGATTCTTTAATTAGTTAGAGAAAAATCCACAGAAACTGGCATGTAAATAGTTCTCATTCATTTAGGGTAATTGTATTAACTTTAGAATTTCAGTACATAACTGATAATTTTGCATGTAGCTTTGCTTCTGATACTTTTTTGTTTATTTGTTTGTTTTCTCTTTTGGGCTATCTAAATGCTGATCTAGTTAGCTGCCCTTCCCACTGAAATGTAAACAATATAAAATAGAATTCTCACTTATTTTAATTATTTTCTGAAACCAAATACTAAACAATTATTAATATACATCTAAATCCTAATTTGGTGGGATGGAAACAGCTCTGAGCTGCTCCATGTTTTGTTCAGAAATTTAGTTGTTGAGAGTTTGCTTCACCAATGGCTTATAAACGAGCTTTTGAATCATGAGCAATGTTTTTTCTGGTACAGTTAACTTATTTCTGTCTCCTTAAACTAGTTTGTCTTTATGCTTTGAATGCTACAGTAATTTCTTTAATCAAATTGATGGAAGCCCCTTTCCCAGCCCACACTGAAACCAATTTATTGGTCATGATACACCAGCTATGTTACTAACAGACGTAACGAACTGTCAGGCAATATCGCAGTGAAGCTAATTTGAAGTCATTAGGTGTGCAGCGTTCAGGCAACAATTTGTTACAGTGGTTAGGAACACAGCTGACATTTCTGAATGGCTTTGTTCAGAGTAGGTCTAGATGAGCCCAAGCAAATTGTAAACTAATTTAAACATCACTCTGTATTATACTAGCTACTTTGTCTTACACTGGTTGTTAATAAAGCACCCCAGATTAAGTCAAAGCTAGTTAAATAGGTGAGTTTGAGTTTCAACTCTAGACAATGCCTACATCGGTCTTACCAATAATTAGGCATTCTCCTTAGAGGCCAGTCAATAACACATTTTGGGGATTGCAAAATATATTTATCAATTTGATTTATATTGTGAATACAATACAAGGCTATGATTTGCCTCTAGGAATAGAAGAAAGTAACTGAAAGACAGAAGAGATCCACAGCATCGCTTTACAGTTGTCAGTGATTTGTTGCCTGATTTAGACACTCTCCACTACATATTGGGAATCAGAAATAGTTTTGAGCTGTTGAGGAATATTTAAACAGCAGGCCAGTTTTGCTGAAATTAAAAAATAATGAAAAGCTGTCTGGATTTTTTAAAAATAACAAAAGAAAACAAAATAATTTGACTATGTATGTTTGTATATATGTAAGCATATATGCATGTGTGTGTATACACATATACACACACATATATATGGATGTTTTCTATATGAAATATATTTTCAAAATGTTTCACAGTCATATACTTCACAAAAACACCCTCTTTCATCATTTATTAAGAAATTTGCATATTGCTGTTTAAGTAACAGCAATTTGTTGTTGTAAGTAAGGGTGTTTAACAATATGGCAAAAAGTATACACATATATTCTTAGGTGTACCTAATGTGTTGAGATAACATTGCTAATTTTTATGATAAAAATGAATCTGTTCTATTCTATACATAATGATGTTTTTTTATAAATAATACCAAGTTCAGCAGAACCTATTTGTAGATATTTCGTAGATATACGAAAATATAAGATTGGAGCTAAAGGTATTTAATAGGGTTTCATTTGTAATTAATTATATCTAAAGGATTCTGACTTTAAAATTTTGAACTTAGAAGAAATATCTGTATCCCATAAAAATTTCATCTACTTTTGAAGTTTGGAACATAGTGCTGAACATTTTGAATGATTATTTCAAGTTTATTATTTGATCTTATTAAATATGTGTCCGTC